>NC_092255.1:11072849-11352246 GCF_036320965.1 Panulirus ornatus
TCAATTAAGATATGTATGATTAGGTACATATACAAATGGAAAATAAATTTGCTTAATTTTACCTCCGCTCTGCAAAAAAAGGACTTTTTATGCGGGCTTTTTTATGCAAGTGTGGTACCCATTCCAGAAATCCAGTAATCCAACAACACGCACCTACCTACACTTTTAAACGCACATACCGATCCATTGAGATATATATGGCTTGCAAACAGACTTTCTTTTAATCTTTCAAATTTTTCTTTTTTTTGTTAGTTTTCTTAACAAATCTCTTTTTATTCTTCTAAAAAAAATATTTTTTGTCTTTCACTTCCGTGTTTATTTAGAGTTCCCGAGTTGTTTTTTTTCATCTTCCAACCAGTATTTCAAACAATTCTTTTAACAAAACAGATGTTTTAGTTTTCCAAAAGCTCTTTTTAAGTATTTTCAACAATATTTTCACAACACTAATTTATATTTGTCATCTGAACAGATTTTTTTTTCACTTCTAAATAGTTCTTATCTAGTCATCCAAACGGATCTTTTTCGTTCTTCTTAATAGATTTCTTTAATCTTCCTGGCAGGTCTTTTTTTATCTTCCAAAAAAAATATTTTTAGTCTTTCAATTCCGTGTTTATTTAGAGTTCCCGAGTAGTTTTTTTTGAAGTTTTCCAAACAGCAGTTTATTCATCTTCCAAGCAATTTTCAAACAGTTCTTTTAACCAAACAAATCTGTTTTAGTTTTCCAAAAAGCTCTTTTTAAGTATTTTCAACAGTATTTTCGTAACACTAATTTGTTTTTGTCATCTGAACAGATTTTTTTTTCACTCTTCTAAATAGTTCTTATCTAGTCTTCCAAACGGATCTTTTTCGTTCTTCTTAATAGATTTCTTCAATCTTCCTGGCTGGTGTTTTGTCTCTTCCAACACTTATTTCTTAGTCTACTAAAGAAATTGAAAAAAAAGTCGCTTATTGTAACCGACACTCTGCAAAAAGAGTGGCTTGAACGGGTCTCTCCTACGATTATTTATGCAAGCCTGCTACCCAAACATCTGTCCAGAATTCCATCAACACGCAACTACCTACACTCCTAAAAGCATATACTGATCTAATGATATATGTATGGTAGTATGCCTGTACAAATGGAAAAAAAAAATGGCGAAAAGAGAGGCTATCTACCTACCTACCTATCTACAAATGGAAAATAAATTTGCTTAATTTTACCTCAACTCTGCAAAAAAAGGACTTTTTATGCAGGCTTTTTTACGCAAGCCTGGTACCCATTCCAGAAATCCAGTAATCCAACAACACGCACCTACCTACACTCTTAAACGCACATACCGATCCATTGAGATATATATGGCTTGCAAACAGACTTTCTTTTAATCTTTCAAATTTTTCTTGTTTTTATTAGTTTTCTTAACAAATCTCTTTTTACTCTTCAAAAAAAAATATTTTTAGTCTTTCAATTCCGTGTTTATTTAGAGTTCCCGAATTGTTTTTTTGAAGTTTTCCAAACAGCAGTTTATTCATCTTCCAAGCAGTTTTTCAAACAGTTCTTTTAACCAAACAAATCTGTTTTAGTTTTCCAAAAAGCTCTTTTTAAGTATTTTCAACAGTATTTTCGTTACACTAATTTGTTTTTTCATCTGAAAAGATTTTTTTTTCACTCTTCTAAATAGTTCTTATCTAGTCTTCCAAACGGATCTTTTTCGTTTTTCTTAATAGATTTCTTTAATCTTCCTGGCAGGTGTTTTGTATCTTCCAACACTTATTTCTTAGTCTACTAAACAAATTGAAAAAAAAATCGCTTATTGTAACATACACTCTGCAAAAAGAGTGACTTGAACGGGTCTCTCCTACGATAATTTATGCATGCGTGCTGCCCAAACATCTGTCCAGTATTCCATCAACACGCAACTACCTACACTCCTAAAAGCATATACTGATCTAATGAGATATGTATGGTAGTATGCCTGTACAAATGGAAAAAGAAATGGGAAAAAGAGGGGCTACCTACATACCTACCTACCTACCTACACTCTTAAAAGCACATTCTGATCAATTAAGATATGTATGATTAGGTACATATACAAATGGAAAATAAATTTGCTTAATTTTACCTCCGCTCTGCAAAAAAAGGACTTTTTATGCGGGCTTTTTTATGCAAGTGTGGTACCCATTCCAGAAATCCAGTAATCCAACAACACGCACCTACCTACACTTTTAAACGCACATACCGATCCATTGAGATATATATGGCTTGCAAACAGACTTTCTTTTAATCTTTCAAATTTTTCTTTTTTTTGTTAGTTTTCTTAACAAATCTCTTTTTATTCTTCTAAAAAAAATATTTTTTGTCTTTCACTTCCGTGTTTATTTAGAGTTCCCGAGTTGTTTTTTTTCATCTTCCAACCAGTATTTCAAACAATTCTTTTAACAAAACAGATGTTTTAGTTTTCCAAAAGCTCTTTTTAAGTATTTTCAACAATATTTTCACAACACTAATTTATATTTGTCATCTGAACAGATTTTTTTTTCACTTCTAAATAGTTCTTATCTAGTCATCCAAACGGATCTTTTTCGTTCTTCTTAATAGATTTCTTTAATCTTCCTGGCAGGTCTTTTTTTATCTTCCAAAAAAAATATTTTTAGTCTTTCAATTCCGTGTTTATTTAGAGTTCCCGAGTAGTTTTTTTTGAAGTTTTCCAAACAGCAGTTTATTCATCTTCCAAGCAATTTTCAAACAGTTCTTTTAACCAAACAAATCTGTTTTAGTTTTCCAAAAAGCTCTTTTTAAGTATTTTCAACAGTATTTTCGTAACACTAATTTGTTTTTGTCATCTGAACAGATTTTTTTTTCACTCTTCTAAATAGTTCTTATCTAGTCTTCCAAACGGATCTTTTTCGTTCTTCTTAATAGATTTCTTCAATCTTCCTGGCTGGTGTTTTGTCTCTTCCAACACTTATTTCTTAGTCTACTAAAGAAATTGAAAAAAAAGTCGCTTATTGTAACCGACACTCTGCAAAAAGAGTGGCTTGAACGGGTCTCTCCTACGATTATTTATGCAAGCCTGCTACCCAAACATCTGTCCAGAATTCCATCAACACGCAACTACCTACACTCCTAAAAGCATATACTGATCTAATGATATATGTATGGTAGTATGCCTGTACAAATGGAAAAAAAAAATGGCGAAAAGAGAGGCTATCTACCTACCTACCTATCTACAAATGGAAAATAAATTTGCTTAATTTTACCTCAACTCTGCAAAAAAAGGACTTTTTATGCAGGCTTTTTTACGCAAGCCTGGTACCCATTCCAGAAATCCAGTAATCCAACAACACGCACCTACCTACACTCTTAAACGCACATACCGATCCATTGAGATATATATGGCTTGCAAACAGACTTTCTTTTAATCTTTCAAATTTTTCTTGTTTTTATTAGTTTTCTTAACAAATCTCTTTTTACTCTTCAAAAAAAAATATTTTTAGTCTTTCAATTCCGTGTTTATTTAGAGTTCCCGAATTGTTTTTTTGAAGTTTTCCAAACAGCAGTTTATTCATCTTCCAAGCAGTTTTTCAAACAGTTCTTTTAACCAAACAAATCTGTTTTAGTTTTCCAAAAAGCTCTTTTTAAGTATTTTCAACAGTATTTTCGTTACACTAATTTGTTTTTTCATCTGAAAAGATTTTTTTTTCACTCTTCTAAATAGTTCTTATCTAGTCTTCCAAACGGATCTTTTTCGTTTTTCTTAATAGATTTCTTTAATCTTCCTGGCAGGTGTTTTGTATCTTCCAACACTTATTTCTTAGTCTACTAAACAAATTGAAAAAAAAATCGCTTATTGTAACATACACTCTGCAAAAAGAGTGACTTGAACGGGTCTCTCCTACGATAATTTATGCATGCGTGCTGCCCAAACATCTGTCCAGTATTCCATCAACACGCAACTACCTACACTCCTAAAAGCATATACTGATCTAATGAGATATGTATGGTAGTATGCCTGTACAAATGGAAAAAGAAATGGGAAAAAGAGGGGCTACCTACATACCTACCTACCTACCTACACTCTTAAAAGCACATTCTGATCAATTAAGATATGTATGATTAGGTACATATACAAATGGAAAATAAATTTGCTTAATTTTACCTCCGCTCTGCAAAAAAAGGACTTTTTATGCGGGCTTTTTTATGCAAGTGTGGTACCCATTCCAGAAATCCAGTAATCCAACAACACGCACCTACCTACACTTTTAAACGCACATACCGATCCATTGAGATATATATGGCTTGCAAACAGACTTTCTTTTAATCTTTCAAATTTTTCTTTTTTTTGTTAGTTTTCTTAACAAATCTCTTTTTATTCTTCTAAAAAAAATATTTTTTGTCTTTCACTTCCGTGTTTATTTAGAGTTCCCGAGTTGTTTTTTTTCATCTTCCAACCAGTATTTCAAACAATTCTTTTAACAAAACAGATGTTTTAGTTTTCCAAAAGCTCTTTTTAAGTATTTTCAACAATATTTTCACAACACTAATTTATATTTGTCATCTGAACAGATTTTTTTTTCACTTCTAAATAGTTCTTATCTAGTCATCCAAACGGATCTTTTTCGTTCTTCTTAATAGATTTCTTTAATCTTCCTGGCAGGTCTTTTTTTATCTTCCAAAAAAAATATTTTTAGTCTTTCAATTCCGTGTTTATTTAGAGTTCCCGAGTAGTTTTTTTTGAAGTTTTCCAAACAGCAGTTTATTCATCTTCCAAGCAATTTTCAAACAGTTCTTTTAACCAAACAAATCTGTTTTAGTTTTCCAAAAAGCTCTTTTTAAGTATTTTCAACAGTATTTTCGTAACACTAATTTGTTTTTGTCATCTGAACAGATTTTTTTTTCACTCTTCTAAATAGTTCTTATCTAGTCTTCCAAACGGATCTTTTTCGTTCTTCTTAATAGATTTCTTCAATCTTCCTGGCTGGTGTTTTGTCTCTTCCAACACTTATTTCTTAGTCTACTAAAGAAATTGAAAAAAAAGTCGCTTATTGTAACCGACACTCTGCAAAAAGAGTGGCTTGAACGGGTCTCTCCTACGATTATTTATGCAAGCCTGCTACCCAAACATCTGTCCAGAATTCCATCAACACGCAACTACCTACACTCCTAAAAGCATATACTGATCTAATGATATATGTATGGTAGTATGCCTGTACAAATGGAAAAAAAAAATGGCGAAAAGAGAGGCTATCTACCTACCTACCTATCTACAAATGGAAAATAAATTTGCTTAATTTTACCTCAACTCTGCAAAAAAAGGACTTTTTATGCAGGCTTTTTTACGCAAGCCTGGTACCCATTCCAGAAATCCAGTAATCCAACAACACGCACCTACCTACACTCTTAAACGCACATACCGATCCATTGAGATATATATGGCTTGCAAACAGACTTTCTTTTAATCTTTCAAATTTTTCTTGTTTTTATTAGTTTTCTTAACAAATCTCTTTTTACTCTTCAAAAAAAAATATTTTTAGTCTTTCAATTCCGTGTTTATTTAGAGTTCCCGAATTGTTTTTTTGAAGTTTTCCAAACAGCAGTTTATTCATCTTCCAAGCAGTTTTTCAAACAGTTCTTTTAACCAAACAAATCTGTTTTAGTTTTCCAAAAAGCTCTTTTTAAGTATTTTCAACAGTATTTTCGTTACACTAATTTGTTTTTTCATCTGAAAAGATTTTTTTTTCACTCTTCTAAATAGTTCTTATCTAGTCTTCCAAACGGATCTTTTTCGTTTTTCTTAATAGATTTCTTTAATCTTCCTGGCAGGTGTTTTGTATCTTCCAACACTTATTTCTTAGTCTACTAAACAAATTGAAAAAAAAATCGCTTATTGTAACATACACTCTGCAAAAAGAGTGACTTGAACGGGTCTCTCCTACGATAATTTATGCATGCGTGCTGCCCAAACATCTGTCCAGTATTCCATCAACACGCAACTACCTACACTCCTAAAAGCATATACTGATCTAATGAGATATGTATGGTAGTATGCCTGTACAAATGGAAAAAGAAATGGGAAAAAGAGGGGCTACCTACATACCTACCTACCTACCTACACTCTTAAAAGCACATTCTGATCAATTAAGATATGTATGATTAGGTACATATACAAATGGAAAATAAATTTGCTTAATTTTACCTCCGCTCTGCAAAAAAAGGACTTTTTATGCGGGCTTTTTTATGCAAGTGTGGTACCCATTCCAGAAATCCAGTAATCCAACAACACGCACCTACCTACACTTTTAAACGCACATACCGATCCATTGAGATATATATGGCTTGCAAACAGACTTTCTTTTAATCTTTCAAATTTTTCTTTTTTTTGTTAGTTTTCTTAACAAATCTCTTTTTATTCTTCTAAAAAAAATATTTTTTGTCTTTCACTTCCGTGTTTATTTAGAGTTCCCGAGTTGTTTTTTTTCATCTTCCAACCAGTATTTCAAACAATTCTTTTAACAAAACAGATGTTTTAGTTTTCCAAAAGCTCTTTTTAAGTATTTTCAACAATATTTTCACAACACTAATTTATATTTGTCATCTGAACAGATTTTTTTTTCACTTCTAAATAGTTCTTATCTAGTCATCCAAACGGATCTTTTTCGTTCTTCTTAATAGATTTCTTTAATCTTCCTGGCAGGTCTTTTTTTATCTTCCAAAAAAAATATTTTTAGTCTTTCAATTCCGTGTTTATTTAGAGTTCCCGAGTAGTTTTTTTTGAAGTTTTCCAAACAGCAGTTTATTCATCTTCCAAGCAATTTTCAAACAGTTCTTTTAACCAAACAAATCTGTTTTAGTTTTCCAAAAAGCTCTTTTTAAGTATTTTCAACAGTATTTTCGTAACACTAATTTGTTTTTGTCATCTGAACAGATTTTTTTTTCACTCTTCTAAATAGTTCTTATCTAGTCTTCCAAACGGATCTTTTTCGTTCTTCTTAATAGATTTCTTCAATCTTCCTGGCTGGTGTTTTGTCTCTTCCAACACTTATTTCTTAGTCTACTAAAGAAATTGAAAAAAAAGTCGCTTATTGTAACCGACACTCTGCAAAAAGAGTGGCTTGAACGGGTCTCTCCTACGATTATTTATGCAAGCCTGCTACCCAAACATCTGTCCAGAATTCCATCAACACGCAACTACCTACACTCCTAAAAGCATATACTGATCTAATGATATATGTATGGTAGTATGCCTGTACAAATGGAAAAAAAAAATGGCGAAAAGAGAGGCTATCTACCTACCTACCTATCTACAAATGGAAAATAAATTTGCTTAATTTTACCTCAACTCTGCAAAAAAAGGACTTTTTATGCAGGCTTTTTTACGCAAGCCTGGTACCCATTCCAGAAATCCAGTAATCCAACAACACGCACCTACCTACACTCTTAAACGCACATACCGATCCATTGAGATATATATGGCTTGCAAACAGACTTTCTTTTAATCTTTCAAATTTTTCTTGTTTTTATTAGTTTTCTTAACAAATCTCTTTTTACTCTTCAAAAAAAAATATTTTTAGTCTTTCAATTCCGTGTTTATTTAGAGTTCCCGAATTGTTTTTTTGAAGTTTTCCAAACAGCAGTTTATTCATCTTCCAAGCAGTTTTTCAAACAGTTCTTTTAACCAAACAAATCTGTTTTAGTTTTCCAAAAAGCTCTTTTTAAGTATTTTCAACAGTATTTTCGTTACACTAATTTGTTTTTTCATCTGAAAAGATTTTTTTTTCACTCTTCTAAATAGTTCTTATCTAGTCTTCCAAACGGATCTTTTTCGTTTTTCTTAATAGATTTCTTTAATCTTCCTGGCAGGTGTTTTGTATCTTCCAACACTTATTTCTTAGTCTACTAAACAAATTGAAAAAAAAATCGCTTATTGTAACATACACTCTGCAAAAAGAGTGACTTGAACGGGTCTCTCCTACGATAATTTATGCATGCGTGCTGCCCAAACATCTGTCCAGTATTCCATCAACACGCAACTACCTACACTCCTAAAAGCATATACTGATCTAATGAGATATGTATGGTAGTATGCCTGTACAAATGGAAAAAGAAATGGGAAAAAGAGGGGCTACCTACATACCTACCTACCTACCTACACTCTTAAAAGCACATTCTGATCAATTAAGATATGTATGATTAGGTACATATACAAATGGAAAATAAATTTGCTTAATTTTACCTCCGCTCTGCAAAAAAAGGACTTTTTATGCGGGCTTTTTTATGCAAGTGTGGTACCCATTCCAGAAATCCAGTAATCCAACAACACGCACCTACCTACACTTTTAAACGCACATACCGATCCATTGAGATATATATGGCTTGCAAACAGACTTTCTTTTAATCTTTCAAATTTTTCTTTTTTTTGTTAGTTTTCTTAACAAATCTCTTTTTATTCTTCTAAAAAAAATATTTTTTGTCTTTCACTTCCGTGTTTATTTAGAGTTCCCGAGTTGTTTTTTTTCATCTTCCAACCAGTATTTCAAACAATTCTTTTAACAAAACAGATGTTTTAGTTTTCCAAAAGCTCTTTTTAAGTATTTTCAACAATATTTTCACAACACTAATTTATATTTGTCATCTGAACAGATTTTTTTTTCACTTCTAAATAGTTCTTATCTAGTCATCCAAACGGATCTTTTTCGTTCTTCTTAATAGATTTCTTTAATCTTCCTGGCAGGTCTTTTTTTATCTTCCAAAAAAAATATTTTTAGTCTTTCAATTCCGTGTTTATTTAGAGTTCCCGAGTAGTTTTTTTTGAAGTTTTCCAAACAGCAGTTTATTCATCTTCCAAGCAATTTTCAAACAGTTCTTTTAACCAAACAAATCTGTTTTAGTTTTCCAAAAAGCTCTTTTTAAGTATTTTCAACAGTATTTTCGTAACACTAATTTGTTTTTGTCATCTGAACAGATTTTTTTTTCACTCTTCTAAATAGTTCTTATCTAGTCTTCCAAACGGATCTTTTTCGTTCTTCTTAATAGATTTCTTCAATCTTCCTGGCTGGTGTTTTGTCTCTTCCAACACTTATTTCTTAGTCTACTAAAGAAATTGAAAAAAAAGTCGCTTATTGTAACCGACACTCTGCAAAAAGAGTGGCTTGAACGGGTCTCTCCTACGATTATTTATGCAAGCCTGCTACCCAAACATCTGTCCAGAATTCCATCAACACGCAACTACCTACACTCCTAAAAGCATATACTGATCTAATGATATATGTATGGTAGTATGCCTGTACAAATGGAAAAAAAAAATGGCGAAAAGAGAGGCTATCTACCTACCTACCTATCTACAAATGGAAAATAAATTTGCTTAATTTTACCTCAACTCTGCAAAAAAAGGACTTTTTATGCAGGCTTTTTTACGCAAGCCTGGTACCCATTCCAGAAATCCAGTAATCCAACAACACGCACCTACCTACACTCTTAAACGCACATACCGATCCATTGAGATATATATGGCTTGCAAACAGACTTTCTTTTAATCTTTCAAATTTTTCTTGTTTTTATTAGTTTTCTTAACAAATCTCTTTTTACTCTTCAAAAAAAAATATTTTTAGTCTTTCAATTCCGTGTTTATTTAGAGTTCCCGAATTGTTTTTTTGAAGTTTTCCAAACAGCAGTTTATTCATCTTCCAAGCAGTTTTTCAAACAGTTCTTTTAACCAAACAAATCTGTTTTAGTTTTCCAAAAAGCTCTTTTTAAGTATTTTCAACAGTATTTTCGTTACACTAATTTGTTTTTTCATCTGAAAAGATTTTTTTTTCACTCTTCTAAATAGTTCTTATCTAGTCTTCCAAACGGATCTTTTTCGTTTTTCTTAATAGATTTCTTTAATCTTCCTGGCAGGTGTTTTGTATCTTCCAACACTTATTTCTTAGTCTACTAAACAAATTGAAAAAAAAATCGCTTATTGTAACATACACTCTGCAAAAAGAGTGACTTGAACGGGTCTCTCCTACGATAATTTATGCATGCGTGCTGCCCAAACATCTGTCCAGTATTCCATCAACACGCAACTACCTACACTCCTAAAAGCATATACTGATCTAATGAGATATGTATGGTAGTATGCCTGTACAAATGGAAAAAGAAATGGGAAAAAGAGGGGCTACCTACATACCTACCTACCTACCTACACTCTTAAAAGCACATTCTGATCAATTAAGATATGTATGATTAGGTACATATACAAATGGAAAATAAATTTGCTTAATTTTACCTCCGCTCTGCAAAAAAAGGACTTTTTATGCGGGCTTTTTTATGCAAGTGTGGTACCCATTCCAGAAATCCAGTAATCCAACAACACGCACCTACCTACACTTTTAAACGCACATACCGATCCATTGAGATATATATGGCTTGCAAACAGACTTTCTTTTAATCTTTCAAATTTTTCTTTTTTTTGTTAGTTTTCTTAACAAATCTCTTTTTATTCTTCTAAAAAAAATATTTTTTGTCTTTCACTTCCGTGTTTATTTAGAGTTCCCGAGTTGTTTTTTTTTCATCTTCCAACCAGTATTTCAAACAATTCTTTTAACAAAACAGATGTTTTAGTTTTCCAAAAGCTCTTTTTAAGTATTTTCAACAATATTTTCACAACACTAATTTATATTTGTCATCTGAACAGATTTTTTTTTCACTTCTAAATAGTTCTTATCTAGTCATCCAAACGGATCTTTTTCGTTCTTCTTAATAGATTTCTTTAATCTTCCTGGCAGGTCTTTTTTTATCTTCCAAAAAAAATATTTTTAGTCTTTCAATTCCGTGTTTATTTAGAGTTCCCGAGTAGTTTTTTTTGAAGTTTTCCAAACAGCAGTTTATTCATCTTCCAAGCAATTTTCAAACAGTTCTTTTAACCAAACAAATCTGTTTTAGTTTTCCAAAAAGCTCTTTTTAAGTATTTTCAACAGTATTTTCGTAACACTAATTTGTTTTTGTCATCTGAACAGATTTTTTTTTCACTCTTCTAAATAGTTCTTATCTAGTCTTCCAAACGGATCTTTTTCGTTCTTCTTAATAGATTTCTTCAATCTTCCTGGCTGGTGTTTTGTCTCTTCCAACACTTATTTCTTAGTCTACTAAAGAAATTGAAAAAAAAGTCGCTTATTGTAACCGACACTCTGCAAAAAGAGTGGCTTGAACGGGTCTCTCCTACGATTATTTATGCAAGCCTGCTACCCAAACATCTGTCCAGAATTCCATCAACACGCAACTACCTACACTCCTAAAAGCATATACTGATCTAATGATATATGTATGGTAGTATGCCTGTACAAATGGAAAAAAAAAATGGCGAAAAGAGAGGCTATCTACCTACCTACCTATCTACAAATGGAAAATAAATTTGCTTAATTTTACCTCAACTCTGCAAAAAAAGGACTTTTTATGCAGGCTTTTTTACGCAAGCCTGGTACCCATTCCAGAAATCCAGTAATCCAACAACACGCACCTACCTACACTCTTAAACGCACATACCGATCCATTGAGATATATATGGCTTGCAAACAGACTTTCTTTTAATCTTTCAAATTTTTCTTGTTTTTATTAGTTTTCTTAACAAATCTCTTTTTACTCTTCAAAAAAAAATATTTTTAGTCTTTCAATTCCGTGTTTATTTAGAGTTCCCGAATTGTTTTTTTGAAGTTTTCCAAACAGCAGTTTATTCATCTTCCAAGCAGTTTTTCAAACAGTTCTTTTAACCAAACAAATCTGTTTTAGTTTTCCAAAAAGCTCTTTTTAAGTATTTTCAACAGTATTTTCGTTACACTAATTTGTTTTTTCATCTGAAAAGATTTTTTTTTCACTCTTCTAAATAGTTCTTATCTAGTCTTCCAAACGGATCTTTTTCGTTTTTCTTAATAGATTTCTTTAATCTTCCTGGCAGGTGTTTTGTATCTTCCAACACTTATTTCTTAGTCTACTAAACAAATTGAAAAAAAAATCGCTTATTGTAACATACACTCTGCAAAAAGAGTGACTTGAACGGGTCTCTCCTACGATAATTTATGCATGCGTGCTGCCCAAACATCTGTCCAGTATTCCATCAACACGCAACTACCTACACTCCTAAAAGCATATACTGATCTAATGAGATATGTATGGTAGTATGCCTGTACAAATGGAAAAAGAAATGGGAAAAAGAGGGGCTACCTACATACCTACCTACCTACCTACACTCTTAAAAGCACATTCTGATCAATTAAGATATGTATGATTAGGTACATATACAAATGGAAAATAAATTTGCTTAATTTTACCTCCGCTCTGCAAAAAAAGGACTTTTTATGCGGGCTTTTTTATGCAAGTGTGGTACCCATTCCAGAAATCCAGTAATCCAACAACACGCACCTACCTACACTTTTAAACGCACATACCGATCCATTGAGATATATATGGCTTGCAAACAGACTTTCTTTTAATCTTTCAAATTTTTCTTTTTTTTGTTAGTTTTCTTAACAAATCTCTTTTTATTCTTCTAAAAAAAATATTTTTTGTCTTTCACTTCCGTGTTTATTTAGAGTTCCCGAGTTGTTTTTTTTCATCTTCCAACCAGTATTTCAAACAATTCTTTTAACAAAACAGATGTTTTAGTTTTCCAAAAGCTCTTTTTAAGTATTTTCAACAATATTTTCACAACACTAATTTATATTTGTCATCTGAACAGATTTTTTTTTCACTTCTAAATAGTTCTTATCTAGTCATCCAAACGGATCTTTTTCGTTCTTCTTAATAGATTTCTTTAATCTTCCTGGCAGGTCTTTTTTTATCTTCCAAAAAAAATATTTTTAGTCTTTCAATTCCGTGTTTATTTAGAGTTCCCGAGTAGTTTTTTTTGAAGTTTTCCAAACAGCAGTTTATTCATCTTCCAAGCAATTTTCAAACAGTTCTTTTAACCAAACAAATCTGTTTTAGTTTTCCAAAAAGCTCTTTTTAAGTATTTTCAACAGTATTTTCGTAACACTAATTTGTTTTTGTCATCTGAACAGATTTTTTTTTCACTCTTCTAAATAGTTCTTATCTAGTCTTCCAAACGGATCTTTTTCGTTCTTCTTAATAGATTTCTTCAATCTTCCTGGCTGGTGTTTTGTCTCTTCCAACACTTATTTCTTAGTCTACTAAAGAAATTGAAAAAAAAGTCGCTTATTGTAACCGACACTCTGCAAAAAGAGTGGCTTGAACGGGTCTCTCCTACGATTATTTATGCAAGCCTGCTACCCAAACATCTGTCCAGAATTCCATCAACACGCAACTACCTACACTCCTAAAAGCATATACTGATCTAATGATATATGTATGGTAGTATGCCTGTACAAATGGAAAAAAAAAATGGCGAAAAGAGAGGCTATCTACCTACCTACCTATCTACAAATGGAAAATAAATTTGCTTAATTTTACCTCAACTCTGCAAAAAAAGGACTTTTTATGCAGGCTTTTTTACGCAAGCCTGGTACCCATTCCAGAAATCCAGTAATCCAACAACACGCACCTACCTACACTCTTAAACGCACATACCGATCCATTGAGATATATATGGCTTGCAAACAGACTTTCTTTTAATCTTTCAAATTTTTCTTGTTTTTATTAGTTTTCTTAACAAATCTCTTTTTACTCTTCAAAAAAAAATATTTTTAGTCTTTCAATTCCGTGTTTATTTAGAGTTCCCGAATTGTTTTTTTGAAGTTTTCCAAACAGCAGTTTATTCATCTTCCAAGCAGTTTTTCAAACAGTTCTTTTAACCAAACAAATCTGTTTTAGTTTTCCAAAAAGCTCTTTTTAAGTATTTTCAACAGTATTTTCGTTACACTAATTTGTTTTTTCATCTGAAAAGATTTTTTTTTCACTCTTCTAAATAGTTCTTATCTAGTCTTCCAAACGGATCTTTTTCGTTTTTCTTAATAGATTTCTTTAATCTTCCTGGCAGGTGTTTTGTATCTTCCAACACTTATTTCTTAGTCTACTAAACAAATTGAAAAAAAAATCGCTTATTGTAACATACACTCTGCAAAAAGAGTGACTTGAACGGGTCTCTCCTACGATAATTTATGCATGCGTGCTGCCCAAACATCTGTCCAGTATTCCATCAACACGCAACTACCTACACTCCTAAAAGCATATACTGATCTAATGAGATATGTATGGTAGTATGCCTGTACAAATGGAAAAAGAAATGGGAAAAAGAGGGGCTACCTACATACCTACCTACCTACCTACACTCTTAAAAGCACATTCTGATCAATTAAGATATGTATGATTAGGTACATATACAAATGGAAAATAAATTTGCTTAATTTTACCTCCGCTCTGCAAAAAAAGGACTTTTTATGCGGGCTTTTTTATGCAAGTGTGGTACCCATTCCAGAAATCCAGTAATCCAACAACACGCACCTACCTACACTTTTAAACGCACATACCGATCCATTGAGATATATATGGCTTGCAAACAGACTTTCTTTTAATCTTTCAAATTTTTCTTTTTTTTGTTAGTTTTCTTAACAAATCTCTTTTTATTCTTCTAAAAAAAATATTTTTTGTCTTTCACTTCCGTGTTTATTTAGAGTTCCCGAGTTGTTTTTTTTCATCTTCCAACCAGTATTTCAAACAATTCTTTTAACAAAACAGATGTTTTAGTTTTCCAAAAGCTCTTTTTAAGTATTTTCAACAATATTTTCACAACACTAATTTATATTTGTCATCTGAACAGATTTTTTTTTCACTTCTAAATAGTTCTTATCTAGTCATCCAAACGGATCTTTTTCGTTCTTCTTAATAGATTTCTTTAATCTTCCTGGCAGGTCTTTTTTTATCTTCCAAAAAAAATATTTTTAGTCTTTCAATTCCGTGTTTATTTAGAGTTCCCGAGTAGTTTTTTTTGAAGTTTTCCAAACAGCAGTTTATTCATCTTCCAAGCAATTTTCAAACAGTTCTTTTAACCAAACAAATCTGTTTTAGTTTTCCAAAAAGCTCTTTTTAAGTATTTTCAACAGTATTTTCGTAACACTAATTTGTTTTTGTCATCTGAACAGATTTTTTTTTCACTCTTCTAAATAGTTCTTATCTAGTCTTCCAAACGGATCTTTTTCGTTCTTCTTAATAGATTTCTTCAATCTTCCTGGCTGGTGTTTTGTCTCTTCCAACACTTATTTCTTAGTCTACTAAAGAAATTGAAAAAAAAGTCGCTTATTGTAACCGACACTCTGCAAAAAGAGTGGCTTGAACGGGTCTCTCCTACGATTATTTATGCAAGCCTGCTACCCAAACATCTGTCCAGAATTCCATCAACACGCAACTACCTACACTCCTAAAAGCATATACTGATCTAATGATATATGTATGGTAGTATGCCTGTACAAATGGAAAAAAAAAATGGCGAAAAGAGAGGCTATCTACCTACCTACCTATCTACAAATGGAAAATAAATTTGCTTAATTTTACCTCAACTCTGCAAAAAAAGGACTTTTTATGCAGGCTTTTTTACGCAAGCCTGGTACCCATTCCAGAAATCCAGTAATCCAACAACACGCACCTACCTACACTCTTAAACGCACATACCGATCCATTGAGATATATATGGCTTGCAAACAGACTTTCTTTTAATCTTTCAAATTTTTCTTGTTTTTATTAGTTTTCTTAACAAATCTCTTTTTACTCTTCAAAAAAAAATATTTTTAGTCTTTCAATTCCGTGTTTATTTAGAGTTCCCGAATTGTTTTTTTGAAGTTTTCCAAACAGCAGTTTATTCATCTTCCAAGCAGTTTTTCAAACAGTTCTTTTAACCAAACAAATCTGTTTTAGTTTTCCAAAAAGCTCTTTTTAAGTATTTTCAACAGTATTTTCGTTACACTAATTTGTTTTTTCATCTGAAAAGATTTTTTTTTCACTCTTCTAAATAGTTCTTATCTAGTCTTCCAAACGGATCTTTTTCGTTTTTCTTAATAGATTTCTTTAATCTTCCTGGCAGGTGTTTTGTATCTTCCAACACTTATTTCTTAGTCTACTAAACAAATTGAAAAAAAAATCGCTTATTGTAACATACACTCTGCAAAAAGAGTGACTTGAACGGGTCTCTCCTACGATAATTTATGCATGCGTGCTGCCCAAACATCTGTCCAGTATTCCATCAACACGCAACTACCTACACTCCTAAAAGCATATACTGATCTAATGAGATATGTATGGTAGTATGCCTGTACAAATGGAAAAAGAAATGGGAAAAAGAGGGGCTACCTACATACCTACCTACCTACCTACACTCTTAAAAGCACATTCTGATCAATTAAGATATGTATGATTAGGTACATATACAAATGGAAAATAAATTTGCTTAATTTTACCTCCGCTCTGCAAAAAAAGGACTTTTTATGCGGGCTTTTTTATGCAAGTGTGGTACCCATTCCAGAAATCCAGTAATCCAACAACACGCACCTACCTACACTTTTAAACGCACATACCGATCCATTGAGATATATATGGCTTGCAAACAGACTTTCTTTTAATCTTTCAAATTTTTCTTTTTTTTGTTAGTTTTCTTAACAAATCTCTTTTTATTCTTCTAAAAAAAATATTTTTTGTCTTTCACTTCCGTGTTTATTTAGAGTTCCCGAGTTGTTTTTTTTCATCTTCCAACCAGTATTTCAAACAATTCTTTTAACAAAACAGATGTTTTAGTTTTCCAAAAGCTCTTTTTAAGTATTTTCAACAATATTTTCACAACACTAATTTATATTTGTCATCTGAACAGATTTTTTTTTCACTTCTAAATAGTTCTTATCTAGTCATCCAAACGGATCTTTTTCGTTCTTCTTAATAGATTTCTTTAATCTTCCTGGCAGGTCTTTTTTTATCTTCCAAAAAAAATATTTTTAGTCTTTCAATTCCGTGTTTATTTAGAGTTCCCGAGTAGTTTTTTTTGAAGTTTTCCAAACAGCAGTTTATTCATCTTCCAAGCAATTTTCAAACAGTTCTTTTAACCAAACAAATCTGTTTTAGTTTTCCAAAAAGCTCTTTTTAAGTATTTTCAACAGTATTTTCGTAACACTAATTTGTTTTTGTCATCTGAACAGATTTTTTTTTCACTCTTCTAAATAGTTCTTATCTAGTCTTCCAAACGGATCTTTTTCGTTCTTCTTAATAGATTTCTTCAATCTTCCTGGCTGGTGTTTTGTCTCTTCCAACACTTATTTCTTAGTCTACTAAAGAAATTGAAAAAAAAGTCGCTTATTGTAACCGACACTCTGCAAAAAGAGTGGCTTGAACGGGTCTCTCCTACGATTATTTATGCAAGCCTGCTACCCAAACATCTGTCCAGAATTCCATCAACACGCAACTACCTACACTCCTAAAAGCATATACTGATCTAATGATATATGTATGGTAGTATGCCTGTACAAATGGAAAAAAAAAATGGCGAAAAGAGAGGCTATCTACCTACCTACCTATCTACAAATGGAAAATAAATTTGCTTAATTTTACCTCAACTCTGCAAAAAAAGGACTTTTTATGCAGGCTTTTTTACGCAAGCCTGGTACCCATTCCAGAAATCCAGTAATCCAACAACACGCACCTACCTACACTCTTAAACGCACATACCGATCCATTGAGATATATATGGCTTGCAAACAGACTTTCTTTTAATCTTTCAAATTTTTCTTGTTTTTATTAGTTTTCTTAACAAATCTCTTTTTACTCTTCAAAAAAAAATATTTTTAGTCTTTCAATTCCGTGTTTATTTAGAGTTCCCGAATTGTTTTTTTGAAGTTTTCCAAACAGCAGTTTATTCATCTTCCAAGCAGTTTTTCAAACAGTTCTTTTAACCAAACAAATCTGTTTTAGTTTTCCAAAAAGCTCTTTTTAAGTATTTTCAACAGTATTTTCGTTACACTAATTTGTTTTTTCATCTGAAAAGATTTTTTTTTCACTCTTCTAAATAGTTCTTATCTAGTCTTCCAAACGGATCTTTTTCGTTTTTCTTAATAGATTTCTTTAATCTTCCTGGCAGGTGTTTTGTATCTTCCAACACTTATTTCTTAGTCTACTAAACAAATTGAAAAAAAAATCGCTTATTGTAACATACACTCTGCAAAAAGAGTGACTTGAACGGGTCTCTCCTACGATAATTTATGCATGCGTGCTGCCCAAACATCTGTCCAGTATTCCATCAACACGCAACTACCTACACTCCTAAAAGCATATACTGATCTAATGAGATATGTATGGTAGTATGCCTGTACAAATGGAAAAAGAAATGGGAAAAAGAGGGGCTACCTACATACCTACCTACCTACCTACACTCTTAAAAGCACATTCTGATCAATTAAGATATGTATGATTAGGTACATATACAAATGGAAAATAAATTTGCTTAATTTTACCTCCGCTCTGCAAAAAAAGGACTTTTTATGCGGGCTTTTTTATGCAAGTGTGGTACCCATTCCAGAAATCCAGTAATCCAACAACACGCACCTACCTACACTTTTAAACGCACATACCGATCCATTGAGATATATATGGCTTGCAAACAGACTTTCTTTTAATCTTTCAAATTTTTCTTTTTTTTGTTAGTTTTCTTAACAAATCTCTTTTTATTCTTCTAAAAAAAATATTTTTTGTCTTTCACTTCCGTGTTTATTTAGAGTTCCCGAGTTGTTTTTTTTCATCTTCCAACCAGTATTTCAAACAATTCTTTTAACAAAACAGATGTTTTAGTTTTCCAAAAGCTCTTTTTAAGTATTTTCAACAATATTTTCACAACACTAATTTATATTTGTCATCTGAACAGATTTTTTTTTCACTTCTAAATAGTTCTTATCTAGTCATCCAAACGGATCTTTTTCGTTCTTCTTAATAGATTTCTTTAATCTTCCTGGCAGGTCTTTTTTTATCTTCCAAAAAAAATATTTTTAGTCTTTCAATTCCGTGTTTATTTAGAGTTCCCGAGTAGTTTTTTTTGAAGTTTTCCAAACAGCAGTTTATTCATCTTCCAAGCAATTTTCAAACAGTTCTTTTAACCAAACAAATCTGTTTTAGTTTTCCAAAAAGCTCTTTTTAAGTATTTTCAACAGTATTTTCGTAACACTAATTTGTTTTTGTCATCTGAACAGATTTTTTTTTCACTCTTCTAAATAGTTCTTATCTAGTCTTCCAAACGGATCTTTTTCGTTCTTCTTAATAGATTTCTTCAATCTTCCTGGCTGGTGTTTTGTCTCTTCCAACACTTATTTCTTAGTCTACTAAAGAAATTGAAAAAAAAGTCGCTTATTGTAACCGACACTCTGCAAAAAGAGTGGCTTGAACGGGTCTCTCCTACGATTATTTATGCAAGCCTGCTACCCAAACATCTGTCCAGAATTCCATCAACACGCAACTACCTACACTCCTAAAAGCATATACTGATCTAATGATATATGTATGGTAGTATGCCTGTACAAATGGAAAAAAAAAATGGCGAAAAGAGAGGCTATCTACCTACCTACCTATCTACAAATGGAAAATAAATTTGCTTAATTTTACCTCAACTCTGCAAAAAAAGGACTTTTTATGCAGGCTTTTTTACGCAAGCCTGGTACCCATTCCAGAAATCCAGTAATCCAACAACACGCACCTACCTACACTCTTAAACGCACATACCGATCCATTGAGATATATATGGCTTGCAAACAGACTTTCTTTTAATCTTTCAAATTTTTCTTGTTTTTATTAGTTTTCTTAACAAATCTCTTTTTACTCTTCAAAAAAAAATATTTTTAGTCTTTCAATTCCGTGTTTATTTAGAGTTCCCGAATTGTTTTTTTGAAGTTTTCCAAACAGCAGTTTATTCATCTTCCAAGCAGTTTTTCAAACAGTTCTTTTAACCAAACAAATCTGTTTTAGTTTTCCAAAAAGCTCTTTTTAAGTATTTTCAACAGTATTTTCGTTACACTAATTTGTTTTTTCATCTGAAAAGATTTTTTTTTCACTCTTCTAAATAGTTCTTATCTAGTCTTCCAAACGGATCTTTTTCGTTTTTCTTAATAGATTTCTTTAATCTTCCTGGCAGGTGTTTTGTATCTTCCAACACTTATTTCTTAGTCTACTAAACAAATTGAAAAAAAAATCGCTTATTGTAACATACACTCTGCAAAAAGAGTGACTTGAACGGGTCTCTCCTACGATAATTTATGCATGCGTGCTGCCCAAACATCTGTCCAGTATTCCATCAACACGCAACTACCTACACTCCTAAAAGCATATACTGATCTAATGAGATATGTATGGTAGTATGCCTGTACAAATGGAAAAAGAAATGGGAAAAAGAGGGGCTACCTACATACCTACCTACCTACCTACACTCTTAAAAGCACATTCTGATCAATTAAGATATGTATGATTAGGTACATATACAAATGGAAAATAAATTTGCTTAATTTTACCTCCGCTCTGCAAAAAAAGGACTTTTTATGCGGGCTTTTTTATGCAAGTGTGGTACCCATTCCAGAAATCCAGTAATCCAACAACACGCACCTACCTACACTTTTAAACGCACATACCGATCCATTGAGATATATATGGCTTGCAAACAGACTTTCTTTTAATCTTTCAAATTTTTCTTTTTTTTGTTAGTTTTCTTAACAAATCTCTTTTTATTCTTCTAAAAAAAATATTTTTTGTCTTTCACTTCCGTGTTTATTTAGAGTTCCCGAGTTGTTTTTTTTCATCTTCCAACCAGTATTTCAAACAATTCTTTTAACAAAACAGATGTTTTAGTTTTCCAAAAGCTCTTTTTAAGTATTTTCAACAATATTTTCACAACACTAATTTATATTTGTCATCTGAACAGATTTTTTTTTCACTTCTAAATAGTTCTTATCTAGTCATCCAAACGGATCTTTTTCGTTCTTCTTAATAGATTTCTTTAATCTTCCTGGCAGGTCTTTTTTTATCTTCCAAAAAAAATATTTTTAGTCTTTCAATTCCGTGTTTATTTAGAGTTCCCGAGTAGTTTTTTTTGAAGTTTTCCAAACAGCAGTTTATTCATCTTCCAAGCAATTTTCAAACAGTTCTTTTAACCAAACAAATCTGTTTTAGTTTTCCAAAAAGCTCTTTTTAAGTATTTTCAACAGTATTTTCGTAACACTAATTTGTTTTGTCATCTGAACAGATTTTTTTTTCACTCTTCTAAATAGTTCTTATCTAGTCTTCCAAACGGATCTTTTTCGTTCTTCTTAATAGATTTCTTCAATCTTCCTGGCTGGTGTTTTGTCTCTTCCAACACTTATTTCTTAGTCTACTAAAGAAATTGAAAAAAAAGTCGCTTATTGTAACCGACACTCTGCAAAAAGAGTGGCTTGAACGGGTCTCTCCTACGATTATTTATGCAAGCCTGCTACCCAAACATCTGTCCAGAATTCCATCAACACGCAACTACCTACACTCCTAAAAGCATATACTGATCTAATGATATATTATGGTAGTATGCCTGTACAAATGGAAAAAAAAAATGGCGAAAAGAGAGGCTATCTACCTACCTACCTATCTACAAATGGAAATCATCCTTCCAAGCAGTTTTTCAAACAGTTCTTTTAACCAAACAAATCTGTTTTAGTTTTCCAAAAAGCTCTTTTTAAGTATTTTCAACAGTATTTTCGTTACACTAATTTGTTTTTTCATCTGAAAAGATTTTTTTTTCACTCTTCTAAATAGTTCTTATCTAGTCTTCCAAACGGATCTTTTTCGTTTTTCTTAATAGATTTCTTTAATCTTCCTGGCAGGTGTTTTGTATCTTCCAACACTTATTTCTTAGTCTACTAAACAAATTGAAAAAAAAATCGCTTATTGTAACATACACTCTGCAAAAAGAGTGACTTGAACGGGTCTCTCCTACGATAATTTATGCATGCGTGCTGCCCAAACATCTGTCCAGTATTCCATCAACACGCAACTACCTACACTCCTAAAAGCATATACTGATCTAATGAGATATGTATGGTAGTATGCCTGTACAAATGGAAAAAGAAATGGGAAAAAGAGGGGCTACCTACATACCTACCTACCTACCTACACTCTTAAAAGCACATTCTGATCAATTAAGATATGTATGATTAGGTACATATACAAATGGAAAATAAATTTGCTTAATTTTACCTCCGCTCTGCAAAAAAAGGACTTTTTATGCGGGCTTTTTTATGCAAGTGTGGTACCCATTCCAGAAATCCAGTAATCCAACAACACGCACCTACCTACACTTTTAAACGCACATACCGATCCATTGAGATATATATGGCTTGCAAACAGACTTTCTTTTAATCTTTCAAATTTTTCTTTTTTTTGTTAGTTTTCTTAACAAATCTCTTTTTATTCTTCTAAAAAAAATATTTTTTGTCTTTCACTTCCGTGTTTATTTAGAGTTCCCGAGTTGTTTTTTTTCATCTTCCAACCAGTATTTCAAACAATTCTTTTAACAAAACAGATGTTTTAGTTTTCCAAAAGCTCTTTTTAAGTATTTTCAACAATATTTTCACAACACTAATTTATATTTGTCATCTGAACAGATTTTTTTTTCACTTCTAAATAGTTCTTATCTAGTCATCCAAACGGATCTTTTTCGTTCTTCTTAATAGATTTCTTTAATCTTCCTGGCAGGTCTTTTTTTATCTTCCAAAAAAAATATTTTTAGTCTTTCAATTCCGTGTTTATTTAGAGTTCCCGAGTAGTTTTTTTTGAAGTTTTCCAAACAGCAGTTTATTCATCTTCCAAGCAATTTTCAAACAGTTCTTTTAACCAAACAAATCTGTTTTAGTTTTCCAAAAAGCTCTTTTTAAGTATTTTCAACAGTATTTTCGTAACACTAATTTGTTTTTGTCATCTGAACAGATTTTTTTTTCACTCTTCTAAATAGTTCTTATCTAGTCTTCCAAACGGATCTTTTTCGTTCTTCTTAATAGATTTCTTCAATCTTCCTGGCTGGTGTTTTGTCTCTTCCAACACTTATTTCTTAGTCTACTAAAGAAATTGAAAAAAAAGTCGCTTATTGTAACCGACACTCTGCAAAAAGAGTGGCTTGAACGGGTCTCTCCTACGATTATTTATGCAAGCCTGCTACCCAAACATCTGTCCAGAATTCCATCAACACGCAACTACCTACACTCCTAAAAGCATATACTGATCTAATGATATATGTATGGTAGTATGCCTGTACAAATGGAAAAAAAAAATGGCGAAAAGAGAGGCTATCTACCTACCTACCTATCTACAAATGGAAAATAAATTTGCTTAATTTTACCTCAACTCTGCAAAAAAAGGACTTTTTATGCAGGCTTTTTTACGCAAGCCTGGTACCCATTCCAGAAATCCAGTAATCCAACAACACGCACCTACCTACACTCTTAAACGCACATACCGATCCATTGAGATATATATGGCTTGCAAACAGACTTTCTTTTAATCTTTCAAATTTTTCTTGTTTTTATTAGTTTTCTTAACAAATCTCTTTTTACTCTTCAAAAAAAAATATTTTTAGTCTTTCAATTCCGTGTTTATTTAGAGTTCCCGAATTGTTTTTTTGAAGTTTTCCAAACAGCAGTTTATTCATCTTCCAAGCAGTTTTTCAAACAGTTCTTTTAACCAAACAAATCTGTTTTAGTTTTCCAAAAAGCTCTTTTTAAGTATTTTCAACAGTATTTTCGTTACACTAATTTGTTTTTTCATCTGAAAAGATTTTTTTTTCACTCTTCTAAATAGTTCTTATCTAGTCTTCCAAACGGATCTTTTTCGTTTTTCTTAATAGATTTCTTTAATCTTCCTGGCAGGTGTTTTGTATCTTCCAACACTTATTTCTTAGTCTACTAAACAAATTGAAAAAAAAATCGCTTATTGTAACATACACTCTGCAAAAAGAGTGACTTGAACGGGTCTCTCCTACGATAATTTATGCATGCGTGCTGCCCAAACATCTGTCCAGTATTCCATCAACACGCAACTACCTACACTCCTAAAAGCATATACTGATCTAATGAGATATGTATGGTAGTATGCCTGTACAAATGGAAAAAGAAATGGGAAAAAGAGGGGCTACCTACATACCTACCTACCTACCTACACTCTTAAAAGCACATTCTGATCAATTAAGATATGTATGATTAGGTACATATACAAATGGAAAATAAATTTGCTTAATTTTACCTCCGCTCTGCAAAAAAAGGACTTTTTATGCGGGCTTTTTTATGCAAGTGTGGTACCCATTCCAGAAATCCAGTAATCCAACAACACGCACCTACCTACACTTTTAAACGCACATACCGATCCATTGAGATATATATGGCTTGCAAACAGACTTTCTTTTAATCTTTCAAATTTTTCTTTTTTTTGTTAGTTTTCTTAACAAATCTCTTTTTATTCTTCTAAAAAAAATATTTTTTGTCTTTCACTTCCGTGTTTATTTAGAGTTCCCGAGTTGTTTTTTTTCATCTTCCAACCAGTATTTCAAACAATTCTTTTAACAAAACAGATGTTTTAGTTTTCCAAAAGCTCTTTTTAAGTATTTTCAACAATATTTTCACAACACTAATTTATATTTGTCATCTGAACAGATTTTTTTTTCACTTCTAAATAGTTCTTATCTAGTCATCCAAACGGATCTTTTTCGTTCTTCTTAATAGATTTCTTTAATCTTCCTGGCAGGTCTTTTTTTATCTTCCAAAAAAAATATTTTTAGTCTTTCAATTCCGTGTTTATTTAGAGTTCCCGAGTAGTTTTTTTTGAAGTTTTCCAAACAGCAGTTTATTCATCTTCCAAGCAATTTTCAAACAGTTCTTTTAACCAAACAAATCTGTTTTAGTTTTCCAAAAAGCTCTTTTTAAGTATTTTCAACAGTATTTTCGTAACACTAATTTGTTTTTGTCATCTGAACAGATTTTTTTTTCACTCTTCTAAATAGTTCTTATCTAGTCTTCCAAACGGATCTTTTTCGTTCTTCTTAATAGATTTCTTCAATCTTCCTGGCTGGTGTTTTGTCTCTTCCAACACTTATTTCTTAGTCTACTAAAGAAATTGAAAAAAAAGTCGCTTATTGTAACCGACACTCTGCAAAAAGAGTGGCTTGAACGGGTCTCTCCTACGATTATTTATGCAAGCCTGCTACCCAAACATCTGTCCAGAATTCCATCAACACGCAACTACCTACACTCCTAAAAGCATATACTGATCTAATGATATATGTATGGTAGTATGCCTGTACAAATGGAAAAAAAAAATGGCGAAAAGAGAGGCTATCTACCTACCTACCTATCTACAAATGGAAAATAAATTTGCTTAATTTTACCTCAACTCTGCAAAAAAAGGACTTTTTATGCAGGCTTTTTTACGCAAGCCTGGTACCCATTCCAGAAATCCAGTAATCCAACAACACGCACCTACCTACACTCTTAAACGCACATACCGATCCATTGAGATATATATGGCTTGCAAACAGACTTTCTTTTAATCTTTCAAATTTTTCTTGTTTTTATTAGTTTTCTTAACAAATCTCTTTTTACTCTTCAAAAAAAAATATTTTTAGTCTTTCAATTCCGTGTTTATTTAGAGTTCCCGAATTGTTTTTTTGAAGTTTTCCAAACAGCAGTTTATTCATCTTCCAAGCAGTTTTTCAAACAGTTCTTTTAACCAAACAAATCTGTTTTAGTTTTCCAAAAAGCTCTTTTTAAGTATTTTCAACAGTATTTTCGTTACACTAATTTGTTTTTTCATCTGAAAAGATTTTTTTTTCACTCTTCTAAATAGTTCTTATCTAGTCTTCCAAACGGATCTTTTTCGTTTTTCTTAATAGATTTCTTTAATCTTCCTGGCAGGTGTTTTGTATCTTCCAACACTTATTTCTTAGTCTACTAAACAAATTGAAAAAAAAATCGCTTATTGTAACATACACTCTGCAAAAAGAGTGACTTGAACGGGTCTCTCCTACGATAATTTATGCATGCGTGCTGCCCAAACATCTGTCCAGTATTCCATCAACACGCAACTACCTACACTCCTAAAAGCATATACTGATCTAATGAGATATGTATGGTAGTATGCCTGTACAAATGGAAAAAGAAATGGGAAAAAGAGGGGCTACCTACATACCTACCTACCTACCTACACTCTTAAAAGCACATTCTGATCAATTAAGATATGTATGATTAGGTACATATACAAATGGAAAATAAATTTGCTTAATTTTACCTCCGCTCTGCAAAAAAAGGACTTTTTATGCGGGCTTTTTTATGCAAGTGTGGTACCCATTCCAGAAATCCAGTAATCCAACAACACGCACCTACCTACACTTTTAAACGCACATACCGATCCATTGAGATATATATGGCTTGCAAACAGACTTTCTTTTAATCTTTCAAATTTTTCTTTTTTTTGTTAGTTTTCTTAACAAATCTCTTTTTATTCTTCTAAAAAAAATATTTTTTGTCTTTCACTTCCGTGTTTATTTAGAGTTCCCGAGTTGTTTTTTTTCATCTTCCAACCAGTATTTCAAACAATTCTTTTAACAAAACAGATGTTTTAGTTTTCCAAAAGCTCTTTTTAAGTATTTTCAACAATATTTTCACAACACTAATTTATATTTGTCATCTGAACAGATTTTTTTTTCACTTCTAAATAGTTCTTATCTAGTCATCCAAACGGATCTTTTTCGTTCTTCTTAATAGATTTCTTTAATCTTCCTGGCAGGTCTTTTTTTATCTTCCAAAAAAAATATTTTTAGTCTTTCAATTCCGTGTTTATTTAGAGTTCCCGAGTAGTTTTTTTTGAAGTTTTCCAAACAGCAGTTTATTCATCTTCCAAGCAATTTTCAAACAGTTCTTTTAACCAAACAAATCTGTTTTAGTTTTCCAAAAAGCTCTTTTTAAGTATTTTCAACAGTATTTTCGTAACACTAATTTGTTTTTGTCATCTGAACAGATTTTTTTTTCACTCTTCTAAATAGTTCTTATCTAGTCTTCCAAACGGATCTTTTTCGTTCTTCTTAATAGATTTCTTCAATCTTCCTGGCTGGTGTTTTGTCTCTTCCAACACTTATTTCTTAGTCTACTAAAGAAATTGAAAAAAAAGTCGCTTATTGTAACCGACACTCTGCAAAAAGAGTGGCTTGAACGGGTCTCTCCTACGATTATTTATGCAAGCCTGCTACCCAAACATCTGTCCAGAATTCCATCAACACGCAACTACCTACACTCCTAAAAGCATATACTGATCTAATGATATATGTATGGTAGTATGCCTGTACAAATGGAAAAAAAAAATGGCGAAAAGAGAGGCTATCTACCTACCTACCTATCTACAAATGGAAAATAAATTTGCTTAATTTTACCTCAACTCTGCAAAAAAAGGACTTTTTATGCAGGCTTTTTTACGCAAGCCTGGTACCCATTCCAGAAATCCAGTAATCCAACAACACGCACCTACCTACACTCTTAAACGCACATACCGATCCATTGAGATATATATGGCTTGCAAACAGACTTTCTTTTAATCTTTCAAATTTTTCTTGTTTTTATTAGTTTTCTTAACAAATCTCTTTTTACTCTTCAAAAAAAAATATTTTTAGTCTTTCAATTCCGTGTTTATTTAGAGTTCCCGAATTGTTTTTTTGAAGTTTTCCAAACAGCAGTTTATTCATCTTCCAAGCAGTTTTTCAAACAGTTCTTTTAACCAAACAAATCTGTTTTAGTTTTCCAAAAAGCTCTTTTTAAGTATTTTCAACAGTATTTTCGTTACACTAATTTGTTTTTTCATCTGAAAAGATTTTTTTTTCACTCTTCTAAATAGTTCTTATCTAGTCTTCCAAACGGATCTTTTTCGTTTTTCTTAATAGATTTCTTTAATCTTCCTGGCAGGTGTTTTGTATCTTCCAACACTTATTTCTTAGTCTACTAAACAAATTGAAAAAAAAATCGCTTATTGTAACATACACTCTGCAAAAAGAGTGACTTGAACGGGTCTCTCCTACGATAATTTATGCATGCGTGCTGCCCAAACATCTGTCCAGTATTCCATCAACACGCAACTACCTACACTCCTAAAAGCATATACTGATCTAATGAGATATGTATGGTAGTATGCCTGTACAAATGGAAAAAGAAATGGGAAAAAGAGGGGCTACCTACATACCTACCTACCTACCTACACTCTTAAAAGCACATTCTGATCAATTAAGATATGTATGATTAGGTACATATACAAATGGAAAATAAATTTGCTTAATTTTACCTCCGCTCTGCAAAAAAAGGACTTTTTATGCGGGCTTTTTTATGCAAGTGTGGTACCCATTCCAGAAATCCAGTAATCCAACAACACGCACCTACCTACACTTTTAAACGCACATACCGATCCATTGAGATATATATGGCTTGCAAACAGACTTTCTTTTAATCTTTCAAATTTTTCTTTTTTTTGTTAGTTTTCTTAACAAATCTCTTTTTATTCTTCTAAAAAAAATATTTTTTGTCTTTCACTTCCGTGTTTATTTAGAGTTCCCGAGTTGTTTTTTTTCATCTTCCAACCAGTATTTCAAACAATTCTTTTAACAAAACAGATGTTTTAGTTTTCCAAAAGCTCTTTTTAAGTATTTTCAACAATATTTTCACAACACTAATTTATATTTGTCATCTGAACAGATTTTTTTTTCACTTCTAAATAGTTCTTATCTAGTCATCCAAACGGATCTTTTTCGTTCTTCTTAATAGATTTCTTTAATCTTCCTGGCAGGTCTTTTTTTATCTTCCAAAAAAAATATTTTTAGTCTTTCAATTCCGTGTTTATTTAGAGTTCCCGAGTAGTTTTTTTTGAAGTTTTCCAAACAGCAGTTTATTCATCTTCCAAGCAATTTTCAAACAGTTCTTTTAACCAAACAAATCTGTTTTAGTTTTCCAAAAAGCTCTTTTTAAGTATTTTCAACAGTATTTTCGTAACACTAATTTGTTTTTGTCATCTGAACAGATTTTTTTTTCACTCTTCTAAATAGTTCTTATCTAGTCTTCCAAACGGATCTTTTTCGTTCTTCTTAATAGATTTCTTCAATCTTCCTGGCTGGTGTTTTGTCTCTTCCAACACTTATTTCTTAGTCTACTAAAGAAATTGAAAAAAAAGTCGCTTATTGTAACCGACACTCTGCAAAAAGAGTGGCTTGAACGGGTCTCTCCTACGATTATATATGTATGGTAGTATACCTGTACAAATGGAAAAAGAAATGGGAAAAAGAGGGGCTACCTACATACCTACCTACCTACCTACACTCTTAAAAGCACATTCTGATCAACTTAAGATATGTATGATTAGGTACATATACAAATGGAAAATAAATTTGCTTAATTTTACCTCAACTCTGCAAAAAAAGGACTTTTTATGCGGCTTTTTTATGCAAGTGTGGTACCCATTCCAGAAATCCAGTAATCCAACAACACGCACCTACCTACACTTTTAAACGCACATACCGATCCATTGAGATATATATGGCTTGCAAACAGACTTTCTTTTAATCTTTCAAATTTTTCTTTTTTTTGTTAGTTTTCTTAACAAATCTCTTTTTATTCTTCTAAAAAAAATATTTTTTGTCTTTCACTTCCGTGTTTATTTAGAGTTCCCGAGTTGTTTTTTTTCCATCTTCCAACCAGTATTTCAAACAATTCTTTTAACAGAAGTTTCCAAACAGCAGTTTATTCATCTTCCAAGCAGTTTTTCAAACAGTTCTTTTAACCAAACAAATCTGTTTTAGTTTTCCAAAAAGCTCTTTTTAAGTATTTTCAACAGTATTTTCGTTACACTAATTTGTTTTTTCATCTGAAAAGATTTTTTTTTCACTCTTCTAAATAGTTCTTATCTAGTCTTCCAAACGGATCTTTTTCGTTTTTCTTAATAGATTTCTTTAATCTTCCTGGCAGGTGTTTTGTATCTTCCAACACTTATTTCTTAGTCTACTAAACAAATTGAAAAAAAATCGCTTATTGTAACATACACTCTGCAAAAAGAGTGGCTTGAACGGGTCTCTCCTACGATTATTTAGGCAAGCCTGCTACCCCAAAAATCTGTCCAGAATTCCATCAACACGCAACTACCTACACTCCTAAAAGCATATACTGATCTAATGATATATATATGGTAGTATGCCTGTAGAAATGGAAAAAAAAAATGGCGAAAAGAGAGGCTATCTACCTACCTACTTATCTACAAATGGAAAATAAATTTGCTTAATTTTACCTCAACTCTGCAAAAAAAGGACTTTTTATGCAGGCTTTTTTACGCAAGCTGGTACCCATTCCAGAAATCCAGTAATCCAACAACACGCACCTACCTACACTCTTAAACGCACATACCGATCCATTGAGATATATATGGCTTGCAAACAGACTTTCTTTTAATCTTTCAAATTTTTCTTGTTTTTATTAGTTTTCTTAACAAATCTCTTTTTACTCTTCAAAAAAAATATTTTTAGTCTTTCAATTCCGTGTTTATTTAGAGTTCCCGAATTGTTTTTCAATTCTTTTAACAAAACAGATGTTTTAGTTTTCCAAAAGCTCTTTTTAAGTATTTTCAACAATATTTTCACAACACTAATTTATATTTGTCATCTGAACAGATTTTTTTTTCACTTCTAAATAGTTCTTATCTAGTCATCCAAACGGATCTTTTTCGTTCTTCTTAATAGATTTCTTTAATCTTCCTGGCAGGTCTTTTTTTATCTTCCAAAAAAAATATTTTTAGTCTTTCAATTCCGTGTTTATTTAGAGTTCCCGAGTAGTTTTTTTTGAAGTTTTCCAAACAGCAGTTTATTCATCTTCCAAGCAATTTTCAAACAGTTCTTTTAACCAAACAAATCTGTTTTAGTTTTCCAAAAAGCTCTTTTTAAGTATTTTCAACAGTATTTTCGTAACACTAATTTGTTTTTGTCATCTGAACAGATTTTTTTTTCACTCTTCTAAATAGTTCTTATCTAGTCTTCCAAACGGATCTTTTTCGTTCTTCTTAATAGATTTCTTCAATCTTCCTGGCTGGTGTTTTGTCTCTTCCAACACTTATTTCTTAGTCTACTAAAGAAATTGAAAAAAAAGTCGCTTATTGTAACCGACACTCTGCAAAAAGAGTGGCTTGAACGGGTCTCTCCTACGATTATTTATGCAAGCCTGCTACCCAAACATCTGTCCAGAATTCCATCAACACGCAACTACCTACACTCCTAAAAGCATATACTGATCTAATGATATATGTATGGTAGTATGCCTGTACAAATGGAAAAAAAAAATGGCGAAAAGAGAGGCTATCTACCTACCTACCTATCTACAAATGGAAAATAAATTTGCTTAATTTTACCTCAACTCTGCAAAAAAAGGACTTTTTATGCAGGCTTTTTTACGCAAGCCTGGTACCCATTCCAGAAATCCAGTAATCCAACAACACGCACCTACCTACACTCTTAAACGCACATACCGATCCATTGAGATATATATGGCTTGCAAACAGACTTTCTTTTAATCTTTCAAATTTTTCTTGTTTTTATTAGTTTTCTTAACAAATCTCTTTTTACTCTTCAAAAAAAAATATTTTTAGTCTTTCAATTCCGTGTTTATTTAGAGTTCCCGAATTGTTTTTTTGAAGTTTTCCAAACAGCAGTTTATTCATCTTCCAAGCAGTTTTTCAAACAGTTCTTTTAACCAAACAAATCTGTTTTAGTTTTCCAAAAAGCTCTTTTTAAGTATTTTCAACAGTATTTTCGTTACACTAATTTGTTTTTTCATCTGAAAAGATTTTTTTTTCACTCTTCTAAATAGTTCTTATCTAGTCTTCCAAACGGATCTTTTTCGTTTTTCTTAATAGATTTCTTTAATCTTCCTGGCAGGTGTTTTGTATCTTCCAACACTTATTTCTTAGTCTACTAAACAAATTGAAAAAAAAATCGCTTATTGTAACATACACTCTGCAAAAAGAGTGACTTGAACGGGTCTCTCCTACGATAATTTATGCATGCGTGCTGCCCAAACATCTGTCCAGTATTCCATCAACACGCAACTACCTACACTCCTAAAAGCATATACTGATCTAATGAGATATGTATGGTAGTATGCCTGTACAAATGGAAAAAGAAATGGGAAAAAGAGGGGCTACCTACATACCTACCTACCTACCTACACTCTTAAAAGCACATTCTGATCAATTAAGATATGTATGATTAGGTACATATACAAATGGAAAATAAATTTGCTTAATTTTACCTCCGCTCTGCAAAAAAAGGACTTTTTATGCGGGCTTTTTTATGCAAGTGTGGTACCCATTCCAGAAATCCAGTAATCCAACAACACGCACCTACCTACACTTTTAAACGCACATACCGATCCATTGAGATATATATGGCTTGCAAACAGACTTTCTTTTAATCTTTCAAATTTTTCTTTTTTTTGTTAGTTTTCTTAACAAATCTCTTTTTATTCTTCTAAAAAAAATATTTTTTGTCTTTCACTTCCGTGTTTATTTAGAGTTCCCGAGTTGTTTTTTTTCATCTTCCAACCAGTATTTCAAACAATTCTTTTAACAAAACAGATGTTTTAGTTTTCCAAAAGCTCTTTTTAAGTATTTTCAACAATATTTTCACAACACTAATTTATATTTGTCATCTGAACAGATTTTTTTTTCACTTCTAAATAGTTCTTATCTAGTCATCCAAACGGATCTTTTTCGTTCTTCTTAATAGATTTCTTTAATCTTCCTGGCAGGTCTTTTTTTATCTTCCAAAAAAAATATTTTTAGTCTTTCAATTCCGTGTTTATTTAGAGTTCCCGAGTAGTTTTTTTTGAAGTTTTCCAAACAGCAGTTTATTCATCTTCCAAGCAATTTTCAAACAGTTCTTTTAACCAAACAAATCTGTTTTAGTTTTCCAAAAAGCTCTTTTTAAGTATTTTCAACAGTATTTTCGTAACACTAATTTGTTTTTGTCATCTGAACAGATTTTTTTTTCACTCTTCTAAATAGTTCTTATCTAGTCTTCCAAACGGATCTTTTTCGTTCTTCTTAATAGATTTCTTCAATCTTCCTGGCTGGTGTTTTGTCTCTTCCAACACTTATTTCTTAGTCTACTAAAGAAATTGAAAAAAAAGTCGCTTATTGTAACCGACACTCTGCAAAAAGAGTGGCTTGAACGGGTCTCTCCTACGATTATTTATGCAAGCCTGCTACCCAAACATCTGTCCAGAATTCCATCAACACGCAACTACCTACACTCCTAAAAGCATATACTGATCTAATGATATATGTATGGTAGTATGCCTGTACAAATGGAAAAAAAAAATGGCGAAAAGAGAGGCTATCTACCTACCTACCTATCTACAAATGGAAAATAAATTTGCTTAATTTTACCTCAACTCTGCAAAAAAAGGACTTTTTATGCAGGCTTTTTTACGCAAGCCTGGTACCCATTCCAGAAATCCAGTAATCCAACAACACGCACCTACCTACACTCTTAAACGCACATACCGATCCATTGAGATATATATGGCTTGCAAACAGACTTTCTTTTAATCTTTCAAATTTTTCTTGTTTTTATTAGTTTTCTTAACAAATCTCTTTTTACTCTTCAAAAAAAAATATTTTTAGTCTTTCAATTCCGTGTTTATTTAGAGTTCCCGAATTGTTTTTTTGAAGTTTTCCAAACAGCAGTTTATTCATCTTCCAAGCAGTTTTTCAAACAGTTCTTTTAACCAAACAAATCTGTTTTAGTTTTCCAAAAAGCTCTTTTTAAGTATTTTCAACAGTATTTTCGTTACACTAATTTGTTTTTTCATCTGAAAAGATTTTTTTTTCACTCTTCTAAATAGTTCTTATCTAGTCTTCCAAACGGATCTTTTTCGTTTTTCTTAATAGATTTCTTTAATCTTCCTGGCAGGTGTTTTGTATCTTCCAACACTTATTTCTTAGTCTACTAAACAAATTGAAAAAAAAATCGCTTATTGTAACATACACTCTGCAAAAAGAGTGACTTGAACGGGTCTCTCCTACGATAATTTATGCATGCGTGCTGCCCAAACATCTGTCCAGTATTCCATCAACACGCAACTACCTACACTCCTAAAAGCATATACTGATCTAATGAGATATGTATGGTAGTATGCCTGTACAAATGGAAAAAGAAATGGGAAAAAGAGGGGCTACCTACATACCTACCTACCTACCTACACTCTTAAAAGCACATTCTGATCAATTAAGATATGTATGATTAGGTACATATACAAATGGAAAATAAATTTGCTTAATTTTACCTCCGCTCTGCAAAAAAAGGACTTTTTATGCGGGCTTTTTTATGCAAGTGTGGTACCCATTCCAGAAATCCAGTAATCCAACAACACGCACCTACCTACACTTTTAAACGCACATACCGATCCATTGAGATATATATGGCTTGCAAACAGACTTTCTTTTAATCTTTCAAATTTTTCTTTTTTTTGTTAGTTTTCTTAACAAATCTCTTTTTATTCTTCTAAAAAAAATATTTTTTGTCTTTCACTTCCGTGTTTATTTAGAGTTCCCGAGTTGTTTTTTTTCATCTTCCAACCAGTATTTCAAACAATTCTTTTAACAAAACAGATGTTTTAGTTTTCCAAAAGCTCTTTTTAAGTATTTTCAACAATATTTTCACAACACTAATTTATATTTGTCATCTGAACAGATTTTTTTTTCACTTCTAAATAGTTCTTATCTAGTCATCCAAACGGATCTTTTTCGTTCTTCTTAATAGATTTCTTTAATCTTCCTGGCAGGTCTTTTTTTATCTTCCAAAAAAAATATTTTTAGTCTTTCAATTCCGTGTTTATTTAGAGTTCCCGAGTAGTTTTTTTTGAAGTTTTCCAAACAGCAGTTTATTCATCTTCCAAGCAATTTTCAAACAGTTCTTTTAACCAAACAAATCTGTTTTAGTTTTCCAAAAAGCTCTTTTTAAGTATTTTCAACAGTATTTTCGTAACACTAATTTGTTTTTGTCATCTGAACAGATTTTTTTTTCACTCTTCTAAATAGTTCTTATCTAGTCTTCCAAACGGATCTTTTTCGTTCTTCTTAATAGATTTCTTCAATCTTCCTGGCTGGTGTTTTGTCTCTTCCAACACTTATTTCTTAGTCTACTAAAGAAATTGAAAAAAAAGTCGCTTATTGTAACCGACACTCTGCAAAAAGAGTGGCTTGAACGGGTCTCTCCTACGATTATTTATGCAAGCCTGCTACCCAAACATCTGTCCAGAATTCCATCAACACGCAACTACCTACACTCCTAAAAGCATATACTGATCTAATGATATATGTATGGTAGTATGCCTGTACAAATGGAAAAAAAAAATGGCGAAAAGAGAGGCTATCTACCTACCTACCTATCTACAAATGGAAAATAAATTTGCTTAATTTTACCTCAACTCTGCAAAAAAAGGACTTTTTATGCAGGCTTTTTTACGCAAGCCTGGTACCCATTCCAGAAATCCAGTAATCCAACAACACGCACCTACCTACACTCTTAAACGCACATACCGATCCATTGAGATATATATGGCTTGCAAACAGACTTTCTTTTAATCTTTCAAATTTTTCTTGTTTTTATTAGTTTTCTTAACAAATCTCTTTTTACTCTTCAAAAAAAAATATTTTTAGTCTTTCAATTCCGTGTTTATTTAGAGTTCCCGAATTGTTTTTTTGAAGTTTTCCAAACAGCAGTTTATTCATCTTCCAAGCAGTTTTTCAAACAGTTCTTTTAACCAAACAAATCTGTTTTAGTTTTCCAAAAAGCTCTTTTTAAGTATTTTCAACAGTATTTTCGTTACACTAATTTGTTTTTTCATCTGAAAAGATTTTTTTTTCACTCTTCTAAATAGTTCTTATCTAGTCTTCCAAACGGATCTTTTTCGTTTTTCTTAATAGATTTCTTTAATCTTCCTGGCAGGTGTTTTGTATCTTCCAACACTTATTTCTTAGTCTACTAAACAAATTGAAAAAAAAATCGCTTATTGTAACATACACTCTGCAAAAAGAGTGACTTGAACGGGTCTCTCCTACGATAATTTATGCATGCGTGCTGCCCAAACATCTGTCCAGTATTCCATCAACACGCAACTACCTACACTCCTAAAAGCATATACTGATCTAATGAGATATGTATGGTAGTATGCCTGTACAAATGGAAAAAGAAATGGGAAAAAGAGGGGCTACCTACATACCTACCTACCTACCTACACTCTTAAAAGCACATTCTGATCAATTAAGATATGTATGATTAGGTACATATACAAATGGAAAATAAATTTGCTTAATTTTACCTCCGCTCTGCAAAAAAAGGACTTTTTATGCGGGCTTTTTTATGCAAGTGTGGTACCCATTCCAGAAATCCAGTAATCCAACAACACGCACCTACCTACACTTTTAAACGCACATACCGATCCATTGAGATATATATGGCTTGCAAACAGACTTTCTTTTAATCTTTCAAATTTTTCTTTTTTTTGTTAGTTTTCTTAACAAATCTCTTTTTATTCTTCTAAAAAAAATATTTTTTGTCTTTCACTTCCGTGTTTATTTAGAGTTCCCGAGTTGTTTTTTTTCATCTTCCAACCAGTATTTCAAACAATTCTTTTAACAAAACAGATGTTTTAGTTTTCCAAAAGCTCTTTTTAAGTATTTTCAACAATATTTTCACAACACTAATTTATATTTGTCATCTGAACAGATTTTTTTTTCACTTCTAAATAGTTCTTATCTAGTCATCCAAACGGATCTTTTTCGTTCTTCTTAATAGATTTCTTTAATCTTCCTGGCAGGTCTTTTTTTATCTTCCAAAAAAAATATTTTTAGTCTTTCAATTCCGTGTTTATTTAGAGTTCCCGAGTAGTTTTTTTTGAAGTTTTCCAAACAGCAGTTTATTCATCTTCCAAGCAATTTTCAAACAGTTCTTTTAACCAAACAAATCTGTTTTAGTTTTCCAAAAAGCTCTTTTTAAGTATTTTCAACAGTATTTTCGTAACACTAATTTGTTTTTGTCATCTGAACAGATTTTTTTTTCACTCTTCTAAATAGTTCTTATCTAGTCTTCCAAACGGATCTTTTTCGTTCTTCTTAATAGATTTCTTCAATCTTCCTGGCTGGTGTTTTGTCTCTTCCAACACTTATTTCTTAGTCTACTAAAGAAATTGAAAAAAAAGTCGCTTATTGTAACCGACACTCTGCAAAAAGAGTGGCTTGAACGGGTCTCTCCTACGATTATTTATGCAAGCCTGCTACCCAAACATCTGTCCAGAATTCCATCAACACGCAACTACCTACACTCCTAAAAGCATATACTGATCTAATGATATATGTATGGTAGTATGCCTGTACAAATGGAAAAAAAAAATGGCGAAAAGAGAGGCTATCTACCTACCTACCTATCTACAAATGGAAAATAAATTTGCTTAATTTTACCTCAACTCTGCAAAAAAAGGACTTTTTATGCAGGCTTTTTTACGCAAGCCTGGTACCCATTCCAGAAATCCAGTAATCCAACAACACGCACCTACCTACACTCTTAAACGCACATACCGATCCATTGAGATATATATGGCTTGCAAACAGACTTTCTTTTAATCTTTCAAATTTTTCTTGTTTTTATTAGTTTTCTTAACAAATCTCTTTTTACTCTTCAAAAAAAAATATTTTTAGTCTTTCAATTCCGTGTTTATTTAGAGTTCCCGAATTGTTTTTTTGAAGTTTTCCAAACAGCAGTTTATTCATCTTCCAAGCAGTTTTTCAAACAGTTCTTTTAACCAAACAAATCTGTTTTAGTTTTCCAAAAAGCTCTTTTTAAGTATTTTCAACAGTATTTTCGTTACACTAATTTGTTTTTTCATCTGAAAAGATTTTTTTTTCACTCTTCTAAATAGTTCTTATCTAGTCTTCCAAACGGATCTTTTTCGTTCTTCTTAATAGATTTCTTCAATCTTCCTGGCTGGTGTTTTGTCTCTTCCAACACTTATTTCTTAGTCTACTAAAGAAATTGAAAAAAAAGTCGCTTATTGTAACCGACACTCTGCAAAAAGAGTGGCTTGAACGGGTCTCTCCTACGATTATTTATGCAAGCCTGCTACCCAAACATCTGTCCAGAATTCCATCAACACGCAACTACCTACACTCCTAAAAGCATATACTGATCTAATGATATATGTATGGTAGTATGCCTGTACAAATGGAAAAAAAAAATGGCGAAAAGAGAGGCTATCTACCTACCTACCTATCTACAAATGGAAAATAAATTTGCTTAATTTTACCTCAACTCTGCAAAAAAAGGACTTTTTATGCAGGCTTTTTTACGCAAGCCTGGTACCCATTCCAGAAATCCAGTAATCCAACAACACGCACCTACCTACACTCTTAAACGCACATACCGATCCATTGAGATATATATGGCTTGCAAACAGACTTTCTTTTAATCTTTCAAATTTTTCTTGTTTTTATTAGTTTTCTTAACAAATCTCTTTTTACTCTTCAAAAAAAAATATTTTTAGTCTTTCAATTCCGTGTTTATTTAGAGTTCCCGAATTGTTTTTTTGAAGTTTTCCAAACAGCAGTTTATTCATCTTCCAAGCAGTTTTTCAAACAGTTCTTTTAACCAAACAAATCTGTTTTAGTTTTCCAAAAAGCTCTTTTTAAGTATTTTCAACAGTATTTTCGTTACACTAATTTGTTTTTTCATCTGAAAAGATTTTTTTTTCACTCTTCTAAATAGTTCTTATCTAGTCTTCCAAACGGATCTTTTTCGTTTTTCTTAATAGATTTCTTTAATCTTCCTGGCAGGTGTTTTGTATCTTCCAACACTTATTTCTTAGTCTACTAAACAAATTGAAAAAAAAATCGCTTATTGTAACATACACTCTGCAAAAAGAGTGACTTGAACGGGTCTCTCCTACGATAATTTATGCATGCGTGCTGCCCAAACATCTGTCCAGTATTCCATCAACACGCAACTACCTACACTCCTAAAAGCATATACTGATCTAATGAGATATGTATGGTAGTATGCCTGTACAAATGGAAAAAGAAATGGGAAAAAGAGGGGCTACCTACATACCTACCTACCTACCTACACTCTTAAAAGCACATTCTGATCAATTAAGATATGTATGATTAGGTACATATACAAATGGAAAATAAATTTGCTTAATTTTACCTCCGCTCTGCAAAAAAAGGACTTTTTATGCGGGCTTTTTTATGCAAGTGTGGTACCCATTCCAGAAATCCAGTAATCCAACAACACGCACCTACCTACACTTTTAAACGCACATACCGATCCATTGAGATATATATGGCTTGCAAACAGACTTTCTTTTAATCTTTCAAATTTTTCTTTTTTTTGTTAGTTTTCTTAACAAATCTCTTTTTATTCTTCTAAAAAAAATATTTTTTGTCTTTCACTTCCGTGTTTATTTAGAGTTCCCGAGTTGTTTTTTTTCATCTTCCAACCAGTATTTCAAACAATTCTTTTAACAAAACAGATGTTTTAGTTTTCCAAAAGCTCTTTTTAAGTATTTTCAACAATATTTTCACAACACTAATTTATATTTGTCATCTGAACAGATTTTTTTTTCACTTCTAAATAGTTCTTATCTAGTCATCCAAACGGATCTTTTTCGTTCTTCTTAATAGATTTCTTTAATCTTCCTGGCAGGTCTTTTTTTATCTTCCAAAAAAAATATTTTTAGTCTTTCAATTCCGTGTTTATTTAGAGTTCCCGAGTAGTTTTTTTTGAAGTTTTCCAAACAGCAGTTTATTCATCTTCCAAGCAATTTTCAAACAGTTCTTTTAACCAAACAAATCTGTTTTAGTTTTCCAAAAAGCTCTTTTTAAGTATTTTCAACAGTATTTTCGTAACACTAATTTGTTTTTGTCATCTGAACAGATTTTTTTTTCACTCTTCTAAATAGTTCTTATCTAGTCTTCCAAACGGATCTTTTTCGTTCTTCTTAATAGATTTCTTCAATCTTCCTGGCTGGTGTTTTGTCTCTTCCAACACTTATTTCTTAGTCTACTAAAGAAATTGAAAAAAAAGTCGCTTATTGTAACCGACACTCTGCAAAAAGAGTGGCTTGAACGGGTCTCTCCTACGATTATTTATGCAAGCCTGCTACCCAAACATCTGTCCAGAATTCCATCAACACGCAACTACCTACACTCCTAAAAGCATATACTGATCTAATGATATATGTATGGTAGTATGCCTGTACAAATGGAAAAAAAAAATGGCGAAAAGAGAGGCTATCTACCTACCTACCTATCTACAAATGGAAAATAAATTTGCTTAATTTTACCTCAACTCTGCAAAAAAAGGACTTTTTATGCAGGCTTTTTTACGCAAGCCTGGTACCCATTCCAGAAATCCAGTAATCCAACAACACGCACCTACCTACACTCTTAAACGCACATACCGATCCATTGAGATATATATGGCTTGCAAACAGACTTTCTTTTAATCTTTCAAATTTTTCTTGTTTTTATTAGTTTTCTTAACAAATCTCTTTTTACTCTTCAAAAAAAAATATTTTTAGTCTTTCAATTCCGTGTTTATTTAGAGTTCCCGAATTGTTTTTTTGAAGTTTTCCAAACAGCAGTTTATTCATCTTCCAAGCAGTTTTTCAAACAGTTCTTTTAACCAAACAAATCTGTTTTAGTTTTCCAAAAAGCTCTTTTTAAGTATTTTCAACAGTATTTTCGTTACACTAATTTGTTTTTTCATCTGAAAAGATTTTTTTTTCACTCTTCTAAATAGTTCTTATCTAGTCTTCCAAACGGATCTTTTTCGTTTTTCTTAATAGATTTCTTTAATCTTCCTGGCAGGTGTTTTGTATCTTCCAACACTTATTTCTTAGTCTACTAAACAAATTGAAAAAAAAATCGCTTATTGTAACATACACTCTGCAAAAAGAGTGACTTGAACGGGTCTCTCCTACGATAATTTATGCATGCGTGCTGCCCAAACATCTGTCCAGTATTCCATCAACACGCAACTACCTACACTCCTAAAAGCATATACTGATCTAATGAGATATGTATGGTAGTATGCCTGTACAAATGGAAAAAGAAATGGGAAAAAGAGGGGCTACCTACATACCTACCTACCTACCTACACTCTTAAAAGCACATTCTGATCAATTAAGATATGTATGATTAGGTACATATACAAATGGAAAATAAATTTGCTTAATTTTACCTCCGCTCTGCAAAAAAAGGACTTTTTATGCGGGCTTTTTTATGCAAGTGTGGTACCCATTCCAGAAATCCAGTAATCCAACAACACGCACCTACCTACACTTTTAAACGCACATACCGATCCATTGAGATATATATGGCTTGCAAACAGACTTTCTTTTAATCTTTCAAATTTTTCTTTTTTTTGTTAGTTTTCTTAACAAATCTCTTTTTATTCTTCTAAAAAAAATATTTTTTGTCTTTCACTTCCGTGTTTATTTAGAGTTCCCGAGTTGTTTTTTTTCATCTTCCAACCAGTATTTCAAACAATTCTTTTAACAAAACAGATGTTTTAGTTTTCCAAAAGCTCTTTTTAAGTATTTTCAACAATATTTTCACAACACTAATTTATATTTGTCATCTGAACAGATTTTTTTTTCACTTCTAAATAGTTCTTATCTAGTCATCCAAACGGATCTTTTTCGTTCTTCTTAATAGATTTCTTTAATCTTCCTGGCAGGTCTTTTTTTATCTTCCAAAAAAAATATTTTTAGTCTTTCAATTCCGTGTTTATTTAGAGTTCCCGAGTAGTTTTTTTTGAAGTTTTCCAAACAGCAGTTTATTCATCTTCCAAGCAATTTTCAAACAGTTCTTTTAACCAAACAAATCTGTTTTAGTTTTCCAAAAAGCTCTTTTTAAGTATTTTCAACAGTATTTTCGTAACACTAATTTGTTTTTGTCATCTGAACAGATTTTTTTTTCACTCTTCTAAATAGTTCTTATCTAGTCTTCCAAACGGATCTTTTTCGTTCTTCTTAATAGATTTCTTCAATCTTCCTGGCTGGTGTTTTGTCTCTTCCAACACTTATTTCTTAGTCTACTAAAGAAATTGAAAAAAAAGTCGCTTATTGTAACCGACACTCTGCAAAAAGAGTGGCTTGAACGGGTCTCTCCTACGATTATTTATGCAAGCCTGCTACCCAAACATCTGTCCAGAATTCCATCAACACGCAACTACCTACACTCCTAAAAGCATATACTGATCTAATGATATATGTATGGTAGTATGCCTGTACAAATGGAAAAAAAAAATGGCGAAAAGAGAGGCTATCTACCTACCTACCTATCTACAAATGGAAAATAAATTTGCTTAATTTTACCTCAACTCTGCAAAAAAAGGACTTTTTATGCAGGCTTTTTTACGCAAGCCTGGTACCCATTCCAGAAATCCAGTAATCCAACAACACGCACCTACCTACACTCTTAAACGCACATACCGATCCATTGAGATATATATGGCTTGCAAACAGACTTTCTTTTAATCTTTCAAATTTTTCTTGTTTTTATTAGTTTTCTTAACAAATCTCTTTTTACTCTTCAAAAAAAAATATTTTTAGTCTTTCAATTCCGTGTTTATTTAGAGTTCCCGAATTGTTTTTTTGAAGTTTTCCAAACAGCAGTTTATTCATCTTCCAAGCAGTTTTTCAAACAGTTCTTTTAACCAAACAAATCTGTTTTAGTTTTCCAAAAAGCTCTTTTTAAGTATTTTCAACAGTATTTTCGTTACACTAATTTGTTTTTTCATCTGAAAAGATTTTTTTTTCACTCTTCTAAATAGTTCTTATCTAGTCTTCCAAACGGATCTTTTTCGTTTTTCTTAATAGATTTCTTTAATCTTCCTGGCAGGTGTTTTGTATCTTCCAACACTTATTTCTTAGTCTACTAAACAAATTGAAAAAAAAATCGCTTATTGTAACATACACTCTGCAAAAAGAGTGACTTGAACGGGTCTCTCCTACGATAATTTATGCATGCGTGCTGCCCAAACATCTGTCCAGTATTCCATCAACACGCAACTACCTACACTCCTAAAAGCATATACTGATCTAATGAGATATGTATGGTAGTATGCCTGTACAAATGGAAAAAGAAATGGGAAAAAGAGGGGCTACCTACATACCTACCTACCTACCTACACTCTTAAAAGCACATTCTGATCAATTAAGATATGTATGATTAGGTACATATACAAATGGAAAATAAATTTGCTTAATTTTACCTCCGCTCTGCAAAAAAAGGACTTTTTATGCGGGCTTTTTTATGCAAGTGTGGTACCCATTCCAGAAATCCAGTAATCCAACAACACGCACCTACCTACACTTTTAAACGCACATACCGATCCATTGAGATATATATGGCTTGCAAACAGACTTTCTTTTAATCTTTCAAATTTTTCTTTTTTTTGTTAGTTTTCTTAACAAATCTCTTTTATTCTTCTAAAAAAAATATTTTTTGTCTTTCACTTCCGTGTTTATTTAGAGTTCCCGAGTTGTTTTTTTTTCATCTTCCAACCAGTATTTCAAACAATTCTTTTAACAAAACAGATGTTTTAGTTTTCCAAAAGCTCTTTTTAAGTATTTTCAACAATATTTTCACAACACTAATTTATATTTGTCATCTGAACAGATTTTTTTTTCACTTCTAAATAGATTTCTTTAATCTTCCTGGCAGGTCTTTTTTTATCTTCCAAAAAAAATATTTTTAGTCTTTCAATTCCGTGTTTATTTAGAGTTCCCGAATTGTTTTTTTGAAGTTTTCCAAACAGCAGTTTATTCATCTTCCAAGCAGTTTTTCAAACAGTTCTTTTAACCAAACAAATCTGTTTTAGTTTTCCAAAAAGCTCTTTTTAAGTATTTTCAACAGTATTTTCGTAACACTAATTTGTTTTTGTCATCTGAACAGATTTTTTTTTCACTCTTCTAAATAGTTCTTATCTAGTCTTCCAAACGGATCTTTTTCGTTCTTCTTAATAGATTTCTTCAATCTTCCTGGCTGGTGTTTTGTCTCTTCCAACACTTATTTCTTAGTCTACTAAAGAAATTGAAAAAAAAGTCGCTTATTGTAACCGACACTCTGCAAAAAGAGTGGCTTGAACGGGTCTCTCCTACGATTATTTATGCAAGCCTGCTACCCAAACATCTGTCCAGAATTCCATCAACACGCAACTACCTACACTCCTAAAAGCATATACTGATCTAATGATATATGTATGGTAGTATGCCTGTACAAATGGAAAAAAAAAATGGCGAAAAGAGAGGCTATCTACCTACCTACCTATCTACAAATGGAAAATAAATTTGCTTAATTTTACCTCAACTCTGCAAAAAAAGGACTTTTTATGCAGGCTTTTTTACGCAAGCCTGGTACCCATTCCAGAAATCCAGTAATCCAACAACACGCACCTACCTACACTCTTAAACGCACATACCGATCCATTGAGATATATATGGCTTGCAAACAGACTTTCTTTTAATCTTTCAAATTTTTCTTGTTTTTATTAGTTTTCTTAACAAATCTCTTTTTACTCTTCAAAAAAAAATATTTTTAGTCTTTCAATTCCGTGTTTATTTAGAGTTCCCGAATTGTTTTTTTGAAGTTTTCCAAACAGCAGTTTATTCATCTTCCAAGCAGTTTTTCAAACAGTTCTTTTAACCAAACAAATCTGTTTTAGTTTTCCAAAAAGCTCTTTTTAAGTATTTTCAACAGTATTTTCGTTACACTAATTTGTTTTTTCATCTGAAAAGATTTTTTTTTCACTCTTCTAAATAGTTCTTATCTAGTCTTCCAAACGGATCTTTTTCGTTTTTCTTAATAGATTTCTTTAATCTTCCTGGCAGGTGTTTTGTATCTTCCAACACTTATTTCTTAGTCTACTAAACAAATTGAAAAAAAAATCGCTTATTGTAACATACACTCTGCAAAAAGAGTGACTTGAACGGGTCTCTCCTACGATAATTTATGCATGCGTGCTGCCCAAACATCTGTCCAGTATTCCATCAACACGCAACTACCTACACTCCTAAAAGCATATACTGATCTAATGAGATATGTATGGTAGTATGCCTGTACAAATGGAAAAAGAAATGGGAAAAAGAGGGGCTACCTACATACCTACCTACCTACCTACACTCTTAAAAGCACATTCTGATCAATTAAGATATGTATGATTAGGTACATATACAAATGGAAAATAAATTTGCTTAATTTTACCTCCGCTCTGCAAAAAAAGGACTTTTTATGCGGGCTTTTTTATGCAAGTGTGGTACCCATTCCAGAAATCCAGTAATCCAACAACACGCACCTACCTACACTTTTAAACGCACATACCGATCCATTGAGATATATATGGCTTGCAAACAGACTTTCTTTTAATCTTTCAAATTTTTCTTTTTTTTGTTAGTTTTCTTAACAAATCTCTTTTTATTCTTCTAAAAAAAATATTTTTTGTCTTTCACTTCCGTGTTTATTTAGAGTTCCCGAGTTGTTTTTTTTCATCTTCCAACCAGTATTTCAAACAATTCTTTTAACAAAACAGATGTTTTAGTTTTCCAAAAGCTCTTTTTAAGTATTTTCAACAATATTTTCACAACACTAATTTATATTTGTCATCTGAACAGATTTTTTTTTCACTTCTAAATAGTTCTTATCTAGTCATCCAAACGGATCTTTTTCGTTCTTCTTAATAGATTTCTTTAATCTTCCTGGCAGGTCTTTTTTTATCTTCCAAAAAAAATATTTTTAGTCTTTCAATTCCGTGTTTATTTAGAGTTCCCGAGTAGTTTTTTTTGAAGTTTTCCAAACAGCAGTTTATTCATCTTCCAAGCAATTTTCAAACAGTTCTTTTAACCAAACAAATCTGTTTTAGTTTTCCAAAAAGCTCTTTTTAAGTATTTTCAACAGTATTTTCGTAACACTAATTTGTTTTTGTCATCTGAACAGATTTTTTTTTCACTCTTCTAAATAGTTCTTATCTAGTCTTCCAAACGGATCTTTTTCGTTCTTCTTAATAGATTTCTTCAATCTTCCTGGCTGGTGTTTTGTCTCTTCCAACACTTATTTCTTAGTCTACTAAAGAAATTGAAAAAAAAGTCGCTTATTGTAACCGACACTCTGCAAAAAGAGTGGCTTGAACGGGTCTCTCCTACGATTATTTATGCAAGCCTGCTACCCAAACATCTGTCCAGAATTCCATCAACACGCAACTACCTACACTCCTAAAAGCATATACTGATCTAATGATATATGTATGGTAGTATGCCTGTACAAATGGAAAAAAAAAATGGCGAAAAGAGAGGCTATCTACCTACCTACCTATCTACAAATGGAAAATAAATTTGCTTAATTTTACCTCAACTCTGCAAAAAAAGGACTTTTTATGCAGGCTTTTTTACGCAAGCCTGGTACCCATTCCAGAAATCCAGTAATCCAACAACACGCACCTACCTACACTCTTAAACGCACATACCGATCCATTGAGATATATATGGCTTGCAAACAGACTTTCTTTTAATCTTTCAAATTTTTCTTGTTTTTATTAGTTTTCTTAACAAATCTCTTTTTACTCTTCAAAAAAAAATATTTTTAGTCTTTCAATTCCGTGTTTATTTAGAGTTCCCGAATTGTTTTTTTGAAGTTTTCCAAACAGCAGTTTATTCATCTTCCAAGCAGTTTTTCAAACAGTTCTTTTAACCAAACAAATCTGTTTTAGTTTTCCAAAAAGCTCTTTTTAAGTATTTTCAACAGTATTTTCGTTACACTAATTTGTTTTTTCATCTGAAAAGATTTTTTTTTCACTCTTCTAAATAGTTCTTATCTAGTCTTCCAAACGGATCTTTTTCGTTTTTCTTAATAGATTTCTTTAATCTTCCTGGCAGGTGTTTTGTATCTTCCAACACTTATTTCTTAGTCTACTAAACAAATTGAAAAAAAAATCGCTTATTGTAACATACACTCTGCAAAAAGAGTGACTTGAACGGGTCTCTCCTACGATAATTTATGCATGCGTGCTGCCCAAACATCTGTCCAGTATTCCATCAACACGCAACTACCTACACTCCTAAAAGCATATACTGATCTAATGAGATATGTATGGTAGTATGCCTGTACAAATGGAAAAAGAAATGGGAAAAAGAGGGGCTACCTACATACCTACCTACCTACCTACACTCTTAAAAGCACATTCTGATCAATTAAGATATGTATGATTAGGTACATATACAAATGGAAAATAAATTTGCTTAATTTTACCTCCGCTCTGCAAAAAAAGGACTTTTTATGCGGGCTTTTTTATGCAAGTGTGGTACCCATTCCAGAAATCCAGTAATCCAACAACACGCACCTACCTACACTTTTAAACGCACATACCGATCCATTGAGATATATATGGCTTGCAAACAGACTTTCTTTTAATCTTTCAAATTTTCTTTTTTTAGTTAGTTTTCTTAACAAATCTCTTTTTATTCTTCTAAAAAAAATATTTTTTGTCTTTCACTTCCGTGTTTATTTAGAGTTCCCGAGTTGTTTTTTTTCATCTTCCAACCAGTATTTCAAACAATTCTTTTAACAAAACAGATGTTTTAGTTTTCCAAAAGCTCTTTTTAAGTATTTTCAACAATATTTTCACAACACTAATTTATATTTGTCATCTGAACAGATTTTTTTTTCACTTCTAAATAGTTCTTATCTAGTCATCCAAACGGATCTTTTTCGTTCTTCTTAATAGATTTCTTTAATCTTCCTGGCAGGTCTTTTTTTATCTTCCAAAAAAAATATTTTTAGTCTTTCAATTCCGTGTTTATTTAGAGTTCCCGAGTAGTTTTTTTTGAAGTTTTCCAAACAGCAGTTTATTCATCTTCCAAGCAATTTTCAAACAGTTCTTTTAACCAAACAAATCTGTTTTAGTTTTCCAAAAAGCTCTTTTTAAGTATTTTCAACAGTATTTTCGTAACACTAATTTGTTTTTGTCATCTGAACAGATTTTTTTTTCACTCTTCTAAATAGTTCTTATCTAGTCTTCCAAACGGATCTTTTTCGTTCTTCTTAATAGATTTCTTCAATCTTCCTGGCTGGTGTTTTGTCTCTTCCAACACTTATTTCTTAGTCTACTAAAGAAATTGAAAAAAAAGTCGCTTATTGTAACCGACACTCTGCAAAAAGAGTGGCTTGAACGGGTCTCTCCTACGATTATTTATGCAAGCCTGCTACCCAAACATCTGTCCAGAATTCCATCAACACGCAACTACCTACACTCCTAAAAGCATATACTGATCTAATGATATATGTATGGTAGTATGCCTGTACAAATGGAAAAAAAAAATGGCGAAAAGAGAGGCTATCTACCTACCTACCTATCTACAAATGGAAAATAAATTTGCTTAATTTTACCTCAACTCTGCAAAAAAAGGACTTTTTATGCAGGCTTTTTTACGCAAGCCTGGTACCCATTCCAGAAATCCAGTAATCCAACAACACGCACCTACCTACACTCTTAAACGCACATACCGATCCATTGAGATATATATGGCTTGCAAACAGACTTTCTTTTAATCTTTCAAATTTTTCTTGTTTTTATTAGTTTTCTTAACAAATCTCTTTTTACTCTTCAAAAAAAAATATTTTTAGTCTTTCAATTCCGTGTTTATTTAGAGTTCCCGAATTGTTTTTTTGAAGTTTTCCAAACAGCAGTTTATTCATCTTCCAAGCAGTTTTTCAAACAGTTCTTTTAACCAAACAAATCTGTTTTAGTTTTCCAAAAAGCTCTTTTTAAGTATTTTCAACAGTATTTTCGTTACACTAATTTGTTTTTTCATCTGAAAAGATTTTTTTTTCACTCTTCTAAATAGTTCTTATCTAGTCTTCCAAACGGATCTTTTTCGTTTTTCTTAATAGATTTCTTTAATCTTCCTGGCAGGTGTTTTGTATCTTCCAACACTTATTTCTTAGTCTACTAAACAAATTGAAAAAAAAATCGCTTATTGTAACATACACTCTGCAAAAAGAGTGACTTGAACGGGTCTCTCCTACGATAATTTATGCATGCGTGCTGCCCAAACATCTGTCCAGTATTCCATCAACACGCAACTACCTACACTCCTAAAAGCATATACTGATCTAATGAGATATGTATGGTAGTATGCCTGTACAAATGGAAAAAGAAATGGGAAAAAGAGGGGCTACCTACATACCTACCTACCTACCTACACTCTTAAAAGCACATTCTGATCAATTAAGATATGTATGATTAGGTACATATACAAATGGAAAATAAATTTGCTTAATTTTACCTCCGCTCTGCAAAAAAAGGACTTTTTATGCGGGCTTTTTTATGCAAGTGTGGTACCCATTCCAGAAATCCAGTAATCCAACAACACGCACCTACCTACACTTTTAAACGCACATACCGATCCATTGAGATATATATGGCTTGCAAACAGACTTTCTTTTAATCTTTCAAATTTTTCTTTTTTTTGTTAGTTTTCTTAACAAATCTCTTTTTATTCTTCTAAAAAAAATATTTTTTGTCTTTCACTTCCGTGTTTATTTAGAGTTCCCGAGTTGTTTTTTTTCATCTTCCAACCAGTATTTCAAACAATTCTTTTAACAAAACAGATGTTTTAGTTTTCCAAAAGCTCTTTTTAAGTATTTTCAACAATATTTTCACAACACTAATTTATATTTGTCATCTGAACAGATTTTTTTTTCACTTCTAAATAGTTCTTATCTAGTCATCCAAACGGATCTTTTTCGTTCTTCTTAATAGATTTCTTTAATCTTCCTGGCAGGTCTTTTTTTATCTTCCAAAAAAAATATTTTTAGTCTTTCAATTCCGTGTTTATTTAGAGTTCCCGAGTAGTTTTTTTTGAAGTTTTCCAAACAGCAGTTTATTCATCTTCCAAGCAATTTTCAAACAGTTCTTTTAACCAAACAAATCTGTTTTAGTTTTCCAAAAAGCTCTTTTTAAGTATTTTCAACAGTATTTTCGTAACACTAATTTGTTTTTGTCATCTGAACAGATTTTTTTTTCACTCTTCTAAATAGTTCTTATCTAGTCTTCCAAACGGATCTTTTTCGTTCTTCTTAATAGATTTCTTCAATCTTCCTGGCTGGTGTTTTGTCTCTTCCAACACTTATTTCTTAGTCTACTAAAGAAATTGAAAAAAAAGTCGCTTATTGTAACCGACACTCTGCAAAAAGAGTGGCTTGAACGGGTCTCTCCTACGATTATTTATGCAAGCCTGCTACCCAAACATCTGTCCAGAATTCCATCAACACGCAACTACCTACACTCCTAAAAGCATATACTGATCTAATGATATATGTATGGTAGTATGCCTGTACAAATGGAAAAAAAAAATGGCGAAAAGAGAGGCTATCTACCTACCTACCTATCTACAAATGGAAAATAAATTTGCTTAATTTTACCTCAACTCTGCAAAAAAAGGACTTTTTATGCAGGCTTTTTTACGCAAGCCTGGTACCCATTCCAGAAATCCAGTAATCCAACAACACGCACCTACCTACACTTTTAAACGCACATACCGATCCATTGAGATATATATGGCTTGCAAACAGACTTTCTTTTAATCTTTCAAATTTTTCTTGTTTTTATTAGTTTTCTTAACAAATCTCTTTTTACTCTTCAAAAAAAAAATATTTTTAGTCTTTCAATTCCGTGTTTATTTAGAGTTCCCGAATTGTTTTTTTGAAGTTTTCCAAACAGCAGTTTATTCACCTTCCAAGCAGTTTTTCAAACAGTTCTTTTAACCAAACAAATCTGTTTTAGTTTTCCAAAAAGCTCTTTTTAAGTATTTTCAACAGTATTTTCGTTACACTAATTTGTTTTTTCATCTGAAAAGATTTTTTTTTCACTCTTCTAAATAGTTCTTATCTAGTCTTCCAAACGGATCTTTTTCGTTTTTCTTAATAGATTTCTTTAATCTTCCTGGCAGGTGTTTTGTATCTTCCAACACTTATTTCTTAGTCTACTAAAGAAATTGAAAAAAAAATCGCTTATTGTAACATACACTCTGCAAAAAGAGTGACTGGAACGGTTCTCTCCTACGATAATTTATGCATGCGTGCTGCCCAAACATGTCCAGTATTCCATCAACACGCAACTACCTACACTCCTAAAAGCATATACTGTGCTAATGAGATATGTATGGTAGTATGCCTGTACAAATGGAAAAAGAAATGGGAAAAAGAGGGGCTACCTACATACCTACCTACCTACCTACACTCTTAAAAGCACATTCTGATCAATTAAGATATGTATGATTAGGTACATATACAAATGGAAAATAAATTTGCTTAATTTTACCTCCGCTCTGCAAAAAAAGGACTTTTTATGCGGGCTTTTTTATGCAAGTGTGGTACCCATTCCAGAAATCCAGTAATCCAACAACACGCACCTACCTACACTTTTAAACGCACATACCGATCCATTGAGATATATATGGCTTGCAAACAGACTTTCTTTTAATCTTTCAAATTTTTCTTTTTTTTGTTAGTTTTCTTAACAAATCTCTTTTTATTCTTCTAAAAAAAATATTTTTTGTCTTTCACTTCCGTGTTTATTTAGAGTTCCCGAGTTGTTTTTTTTCATCTTCCAACCAGTATTTCAAACAATTCTTTTAACAAAACAGATGTTTTAGTTTTCCAAAAGCTCTTTTTAAGTATTTTCAACAATATTTTCACAACACTAATTTATATTTGTCATCTGAACAGATTTTTTTTTCACTTCTAAATAGTTCTTATCTAGTCATCCAAACGGATCTTTTTCGTTCTTCTTAATAGATTTCTTTAATCTTCCTGGCAGGTCTTTTTTTATCTTCCAAAAAAAATATTTTTAGTCTTTCAATTCCGTGTTTATTTAGAGTTCCCGAGTAGTTTTTTTTGAAGTTTTCCAAACAGCAGTTTATTCATCTTCCAAGCAATTTTCAAACAGTTCTTTTAACCAAACAAATCTGTTTTAGTTTTCCAAAAAGCTCTTTTTAAGTATTTTCAACAGTATTTTCGTAACACTAATTTGTTTTTGTCATCTGAACAGATTTTTTTTTCACTCTTCTAAATAGTTCTTATCTAGTCTTCCAAACGGATCTTTTTCGTTCTTCTTAATAGATTTCTTCAATCTTCCTGGCTGGTGTTTTGTCTCTTCCAACACTTATTTCTTAGTCTACTAAAGAAATTGAAAAAAAAGTCGCTTATTGTAACCGACACTCTGCAAAAAGAGTGGCTTGAACGGGTCTCTCCTACGATTATTTATGCAAGCCTGCTACCCAAACATCTGTCCAGAATTCCATCAACACGCAACTACCTACACTTCTAAAAGCATATACTGATCTAATGATATATGTATGGTAGTATGCCTGTACAAATGGAAAAAAAAAATGGCGAAAAGAGAGGCTATCTACCTACCTACCTATCTACAAATGGAAAATAAATTTGCTTAATTTTACCTCAACTCTGCAAAAAAAGGATTTTCTATGCAGGCTTTTTACGCAAGCCTGGTACCCATTCCAGAAATCCAGTAATCCAACAACACGCACCTACCTACACTCTTAAACGCACATACCGATCCATTGAGATATATATGGCTTGCAAACAGACTTTCTTTTAATCTTTCAAATTTTTCTTGTTTTTATTAGTTTTCTTAACAAATCTCTTTTTACTCTTCAAAAAAAAATATTTTTAGTCTTTCAATTCCGTGTTTATTTAGAGTTCCCGAATTGTTTTTTTGAAGTTTTCCAAACAGCAGTTTATTCATCTTCCAAGCAGTTTTTCAAACAGTTCTTTTAACCAAACAAATCTGTTTTAGTTTTCCAAAAAGCTCTTTTTAAGTATTTTCAACAGTATTTTCGTTACACTAATTTGTTTTATCATCTGAAAAGATTTTTTTTTCACTCTTCTAAATAGTTCTTATCTAGTCTTCCAAACGGATCTTTTTCGTTTTTCTTAATAGATTTCTTTAATCTTCCTGGCAGGTGTTTTGTATCTTCCAACACTTATTTCTTAGTCTACTAAACAAATTGAAAAAAAAATCGCTTATTGTAACATACACTCTGCAAAAAGAGTGACTTGAACGGGTCTCTCCTACGATAATTTATGCATGCGTGCTGCCCAAACATCTGTCCAGTATTCCATCAACACGCAACTACCTACACTCCTAAAAGCATATACTGATCTAATGAGATATGTATGGTAGTATGCCTGTACAAATGGAAAAAGAAATGGGAAAAAGAGGGGCTACCTACATACCTACCTACCTACCTACACTCTTAAAAGCACATTCTGATCAATTAAGATATGTATGATTAGGTACATATACAAATGGAAAATAAATTTGCTTAATTTTACCTCCGCTCTGCAAAAAAAGGACTTTTTATGCGGGCTTTTTTATGCAAGTGTGGTACCCATTCCAGAAATCCAGTAATCCAACAACACGCACCTACCTACACTTTTAAACGCACATACCGATCCATTGAGATATATATGGCTTGCAAACAGACTTTCTTTTAATCTTTCAAATTTTTCTTTTTTTTGTTAGTTTTCTTAACAAATCTCTTTTTATTCTTCTAAAAAAAATATTTTTTGTCTTTAACCTCCGTGTTTATTTAGAGTTCCCGATTTGTTTTTTTTCATCTTCCAACCAGTATTTCAAACAATTCTTTTAACAAAACAGATGTTTTAGTTTTCCAAAAGCTCTTTTTAAGAATTTTCAACAATATTTTCACAACTCTAATTTATATTTGTCATCTGAACAGCCTTTTTTCACTTTTAAATAGTTCTTATCTAGTCATCCAAACGGATCTTTTTCGTTCTTCTTAATAGATTTCTTTAATCTTCCTGGCAGGTCTTTTTTTATCTTCCAAAAAAAATATTTTTAGTCTTTCAATTCCGTGTTTATTTAGAATTCCCGAGTAGTTTTTTTTGAAGTTTTCCAAACAGCAGTTTATTCATCTTCCAAGCAATTTTCAAACAGTTCTTTTAACCAAACAAATCTGTTTTAGTTTTCCAAAAAGCTCTTTTTAAGTATTTTCAACAGTATTTTCGTAACACTAATTTGTTTTTGTCATCTGAACAGATTTTTTTTTCACTCTTCTAAATAGTTCTTATCTAGTCTTCCAAACGGATCTTTTTCGTTCTTCTTAATAGATTTCTTCAATCTTCCTGGCTGGTGTTTTGTCTCTTCCAACACTTATTTCTTAGTCTACTAAAGAAATTGAAAAAAAAGTCGCTTATTGTAACCGACACTCTGCAAAAAGAGTGGCTTGAACGGGTCTCTCCTACGATTATTTATGCAAGCCTGCTACCCAAACATCTGTCCAGAATTCCATCAACACGCAACTACCTACACTCCTAAAAGCATATACTGATCTAATGATATATGTATGGTAGTATGCCTGTACAAATGGAAAAAAAAAATGGCGAAAAGAGAGGCTATCTACCTACCTACCTATCTACAAATGGAAAATAAATTTGCTTAATTTTACCTCAACTCTGCAAAAAAAGGACTTTTTATGCAGGCTTTTTTACGCAAGCCTGGTACCCATTCCAGAAATCCAGTAATCCAACAACACGCACCTACCTACACTCTTAAACGCACATACCGATCCATTGAGATATATATGGCTTGCAAACAGACTTTCTTTTAATCTTTCAAATTTTTCTTGTTTTTATTAGTTTTCTTAACAAATCTCTTTTTACTCTTCAAAAAAAAAATATTTTTAGTCTCAATTCCGTGTTTATTTAGAGTTCCCGAATTGTTTTTTTGAAGTTTTCCAAACAGCAGTTTATTCATCTTCCAAGCAGTTTTTCAAACAGTTCTTTTAACCAAACAAATCTGTTTTAGTTCTCCAAAAAGCTCTTTTTAAGTATTTTCAACAGTATTTTCGTTACACTAATTTGTTTTTTCATCTGAAAAGATTTTTTTTTCACTCTTCTAAATAGTTCTTATCTAGTCTTCCAAACGGATCTTTTTCGTTTTTCTTAATAGATTTCTTTATCTTCCTGGCAGGTGTTTTGTATCTTCCAACACTTATTTCTTAGTCTACTAAACAAATTGAAAAAAAAATCGCTTATTGTAACATAAACTCTACAATAAGAGTGACTTGTACGGGTCTCTCCTACGATAATTTATGCATGCGTGCTGCCCAAACATCTGTCCAGTATTCCATCAACACGCAACTACCTACACTCCTAAAAGCATATACTGATCTAATGAGATATGTATGGTAGTATGCCTGTACAAATGGAAAAAGAAATGGGAAAAAGAGGGGCTACCTACATACCTACCTACCTACCTACACTCTTAAAAGCACATTCTGATCAATTAAGATATGTATGATTAGGTACATATACAAATGGAAAATAAATTTGCTTAATTTTACCTCCGCTCTGCAAAAAAAGGACTTTTTATGCGGGCTTTTTTATGCAAGTGTGGTACCCATTCCAGAAATCCAGTAATCCAACAACACGCACCTACCTACACTTTTAAACGCACATACCGATCTATTGAGATATATATGGCTTGCAAACAGACTTTCTTTTAATCTTTCAAATTTTTCTTTTTTTTGTTAGTTTTAACAAATCTCTTTTTATTCTTCTAAAAAAAATATTTTTTGTCTTTCACTTCCGTGTTTATTTAGAGTTCCCGAGTTGTTGTTTTTCATCTTCCAACCAGTATTTCAAACAATTCTTTTAACAAAACAGATGTTTTAGTTTTCCAAAAGCTCTTTTTAAGTATTTTCAACTATATCTTCAGAACACTAATTTATATTTGTCATCTGAACAGATTTTTTTTTCACTTCTAAATAGTTCTTATCTAGTCATCCAAACGGATCTTCTTCGTTCTTCTTAATAGATTTCTTTAACCTTCCTGGCAGGTCTTTTTTTATCTTCCAAAAAAAATATTTTTAGTCTTTCAATTCCGTGTTTATTTAGAGTTCCCGAGTAGTTTTTTTTGAAGTTTTCCAAACAGCAGTTTATTCATCTTCCAAGCAATTTTCAAACAGTTCTTTTAACCAAACAAATCTGTTTTAGTTTTCCAAAAAGCTCTTTTTAAGTATTTTCAACAGTATTTTCGTAACACTAATTTGTTTTTGTCATCTGAACGGATTTTTTTTTTCACTCTTCTAAATAGTTCTTATCTAGTCTTCCAAACGGATCTTTTTCGTTCTTCTTAATAGATTTCTTCAATCTTCCTGGCTGGTGTTTTGTCTCTTCCAACACTTATTTCTTAGTCTACTAAAGAAATTGAAAAAAAAGTCGCTTATTGTAACCGACACTCTGCAAAAAGAGTGGCTTGAACGGGTCTCTCCTACGATTATTTATGCAAGCCTGCTACCCAAACATCTGTCCAGAATTCCATCAACACGCAACTACCTACACTCCTAAAAGCATATACTGATCTAATGATATATATATGGTAGTATGCCTGTACAAATGGAAAAAAAAATGGCGAAAAGAGAGGCTATCTACCTACCTACCTATCTACAAATGGAAAATAAATTTGCTTAATTTTACCTCAACTCTGCAAAAAAAGGACTTTTTTTTACGCAAGCCTGGTACCCATTCCAGAAATCCAGTAATGCAACAACACGCACCTACCTACACTCTTAAACGCACATACCGATCCATTGAGATATATATGGCTTCCAAACAGACTTTCTTTTAATCTTTCAAATTTTTCTTGTTTTTATTAGTTTTCTTAAAAAATCTCTTTTTACTCTTCAAAAAAAAAATATTTTTAGTCTTTCAATTCCGTGTTTATTTAGAGTTCCCGAATTGTTTTTTTGAAGTTTTCCAAACAGCAGTTTATTCATCTTCCAAGCAGTTTTTCAAACAGTTCTTTTAACCAAACAAATCTGTTTTAGTTTTCCAAAAAGCTCTTTTTAAGTATTTTCAACAGTATTTTCGTTACACTAATTTGTTTTATCATCTGAAAAGATTTTTTTTTCACTCTTCTAAATAGTTCTTATCTAGTCTTCCAAACGGATCTTTTTCGTTCTACTTAATAGATTTCTTCAATCTTCCTGGCAGGTGTTTTGTCTCTTCCAACACTTATTTCTTAGTCTACTAAAGAAATTGAAAAAAAAATCGCTTATTGTAACCGACACTCTGCAAAAAGAGTGGCTTGAACGGGTCTCTCCTACGATTATTTATGCAAGCCTGCTACCCAAACATCTGTCCAGAATTCCATCAACACGCAACTACCTACACTCCTAAAAGCAAATACTGATCTAATTATATATGTATGGTAGTATGCCTGTACAAATGGAAAAAAAAAATGGCGAAAAGTGAGGCTATCTACCTACCTACCTATCTACAAATGGAAAATAAATTTTCTTAATTTTACCTCAACTCTGCATAAAAAGGACTTTTTATGCAGGCTTTTTTACGCAAGCCTGGTACCCATTCCAGAAATCCAGTAATCCAACAACACGCACCTACCTACACTCTTAAACGCACATACCGATCCATTGAGATATATATGGCTTGCAAACAGACTTTCTTTTAATCTTTCAAATTTTTCTTGTTTTTATTAGTTTTCTTAACAAATCTCTTTTTACTCTTCAAAAAAAAAATATTTTCAGTCTTTGAATTCCGTGTTTATTTAGAGTTCCCGAATTGTTTTTTTGAAGTTTTCCAAACAGCAGTTTATTCATCTTCCAAGCAGTTTTTCAAACAGTTCTTTTAACCAAACAAATCTGCTTTAGTTTTCCAAAAAGCTCTTTTTAGGTATTTTCAACAGTATTTTCGTTACACTAATTTGTTTTTTCATCTGAAAAGATTTTTTTTTCACTCTTCTAAATAGTTCTTATCTAGTCTTCCAAACGGATCTTTTTCGTTTTTCTTAATAGATTTCTTTAATCTTCCTGGCAGGTGTTTTGTATCTTCCAACACTTATTTCTTAGTCTACTAAAGAAATTGAAAAAAAAATCGCTTCTGGTAACATACACTCTGCAAAAAGAGTGACTTGAACGGGTCTCTCCTACGATAATTTATGCATACGTGCTGCCCAAACATCTGTCCAGTATTCCATCAACACGCAACTACCTACACTCCTAAAAGCATATACTGATCTAATGAGATATGTATGGTAGTATGCCTGTACAAATGGAAAAAGAAATGGGAAAAAGAGGGGCTACCTACATACCTACCTACCTACCTACACTCTTAAAAGCACATTCTGATCAATTAAGATATGTATGATTAGGTACATATACAAATGGAAAATAAATTTGCTTAATTTTACCTCCGCTCTGCAAAAAAAGGACTTTTTATGCGGGCTTTTTTATGCAAGTGTGGTACCCATTCCAGAAATCCAGTAATCCAACAACACGCACCTACCTACACTTTTAAACGCACATACCGATCTATTGAGATATATATGGCTTGCAAACAGACTTTCTTTTAATCTTTCAAATTTTTCTTTTTTTTGTTAGTTTTAACAAATCTCTTTTTATTCTTCTAAAAAAAATATTTTTTGTCTTTCACTTCCGTGTTTATTTAGAGTTCCCGAGTTGTTGTTTTTCATCTTCCAACCAGTATTTCAAACAATTCTTTTAACAAAACAGATGTTTTAGTTTTCCAAAAGCTCTTTTTAAGTATTTTCAACTATATCTTCAGAACACTAATTTATATTTGTCATCTGAACAGATTTTTTTTTCACTTCTAAATAGTTCTTATCTAGTCATCCAAACGGATCTTCTTCGTTCTTCTTAATAGATTTCTTTAACCTTCCTGGCAGGTCTTTTTTTATCTTCCAAAAAAAATATTTTTAGTCTTTCAATTCCGTGTTTATTTAGAGTTCCCGAGTAGTTTTTTTTTGAAGTTTTCCAAACAGCAGTTTATTCATCTTCCAAGCAATTTTCAAACAGTTCTTTTAACCAAAAAAATCTGTTTTAGTTTTCCAAAAAGCTCTTTTTAAGTATTTTCAACAGTATTTTCGTAACACTAACTTGTTTTTGTCATCTGAACGGATTTTTTTTTCACTCTTCTAAATAGTTCTTATCTAGTCTTCCAAACGGATCTTTTTCGTTCTTCTTAATAGATTTCTTCAATCTTCCTGGCTGGTGTTTTGTCTCTTCCAACACTTATTTCTTAGTCTACTAAAGAAATTGAAAAAAAAGTCGCTTATTGTAACCGACACTCTGCAAAAAGAGTGGCTTGAACGGGTCTCTCCTACGATTATTTATGCAAGCCTGCTACCCAAACATCTGTCCAGAATTCCATCAACACGCAACTACCTACACTCCTAAAAGCATATACTGATCTAATGATATATATATGGTAGTATGCCTGTACAAATGGAAAAAAAAATGGCGAAAAGAGAGGCTATCTACCTACCTACCTATCTACAAATGGAAAATAAATTTGCTTAATTTTACCTCAACTCTGCAAAAAAAGGACTTTTTTTTACGCAAGCCTGGTACCCATTCCAGAAATCCAGTAATGCAACAACACGCACCTACCTACACTCTTAAACGCATATACCGATCCATTGAGATATATATGGCTTCCAAACAGACTTTCTTTTAATCTTTCAAATTTTTCTTGTTTTTATTAGTTTTCTTAAAAAATATCTTTTTACTCTTCAAAAAAAAAATATTTTTAGTCTTTCAATTCCGTGTTTATTTAGAGTTCCCGAATTGTTTTTTTGAAGTTTTCCAAACAGCAGTTTATTCATCTTCCAAGCGGTTTTTCGAACAGTTCTTTTAACCAAACAAATCTGTTTTAGTTTTCCAAAAAGCTCTTTTTAAGTATTTTCAACAGTATTTTCGTTACACTAATTTGTTTCATCATCTGAAAAGATTTTTTTTTCACTCTTCTAAATAGTTCTTATCTAGTCTTCCAAACGGATCTTTTTCGTTTTTCTTAATAGATTTCTTTATCTTCCTGGCAGGTGTTTTGTATCTTCCAACACTTATTTCTTAGTCTACTAAACAAATTGAAAAAAAAATCGCTTCTGGTAACATACACTCTACAATAAGAGTGACTTGTACGGGTCTCTCCTACGATAATTTATGCATGCGTGCTGCCCAAACATCTGTCCAGTATTCCATCAACACGCAACTACCTACACTCCTAAAAGCATATACTGATCTAATGAGATATGTATGGTAGTATGCCTATACAAATGGAAAAAGAAATGGGAAAAAGAGGGGCTACCTACATACCTACCTACCTACCTACACTCTTAAAAGCACATTCTGATCAATTAAGATATGTATGATTAGGTACATATACAAATTGAAAATAAATTTGCTTAATTTTACCTCCGCTCTGCAAAAAAAGGACTTTTTATGCGGGCTTTTTTATGCAAGTGTGGTACCCATTCCAGAAATCCAGTAATCCAACAACACGCACCTACCTACACTTTTAAACGCACATACCGATCCATTGAGATATATATGGCTTGCAAACAGACTTTCTTTTAATCTTTCAAATTTTTCTTTTTTTTGTTAGTTTTCTTAACAAATCTCTTTTTATTCTTCTAAAAAAAATATTTTTTGTCTTTCACTTCCGTGTTTATTTAGAGTTCCCGAGTTTTTTTTTTTCATCTTCCAACCAGTATTTCAAACAATTCTTTTAACAAAACAGATGTTTTAGTTTTCCAAAAGCTCTTTTTAAGTATTTTCAACAATATTTTCACCACACTAATTTATATTTGTCATCTGAACAGCCTTTTTTTTCACTTCTAAATAGTTCTTATCTAGTCATCCAAACGGATCTTTTTCGTTCTTCTTAATAGATTTCTTTAATCTTCCTGGCAGGTCTTTTTTTATCTTCCAAAAAAAATATTTTTAGTCTTTCAATTCCGTGTTTATTTAGAGTTCCCGAGTAGTTTTTTTTGAAGTTTTCCAAACAGCAGTTTATTCATCTTCCAAGCAATTTTCAAACAGTTCTTTTAACCAAACGAATCTGTTTTAGTTTTCCAAAAAGCTCTTTTTAAGTATTTTCAACAGTATTTTCGTAACACTAATTTGTTTTTGTCATCTGAACAGATTTTTTTTTCACTCTTCTAAATAGTTCTTATCTAGTCTTCCAAACGGATCTTTTTCCTTCTTCTTAGTAGATTTCTTCAATCTTCCTGGCTGGTGTTTTGTCTCTTCCAACACTTATTTCTTAGTCTACTAAAGAAATTGAAAAAAAAGTCGCTTATTGTAACCGACACTCTGCAAAAAGATTGGCTTGAACGGGTCTCTCCTACGATTATTTATGCAAGCCTGCTACCCAAACATCTGTCCAGAATTCCATCAACACGCAACTACCTACACTCCTAAAAGCATATACTGATCTAATGATATATGTATGGTAGTATGCCTGTACAAATGGAAAAAAAAAAATGGCGAAAAGAGAGGCTATCTACCTACCTACCTATCTACAAATGGAAAATAAATTTGCTTAATTTTACCTCAACTCTGCAAAAAAAGGACTTTTTATGCAGGCTTTTTTTTCGCAAGCCTGGTACCGATTTCAGAAAACCAGTAATCCAACAACACGCACCTACCTACACTCTTAAACGCATATACCGATCCATCGAGATATATATGGCTTGCAAACAGACTTTCTTTTAATCTTTCAAATTTTTCTTGTTTTTATTAGTTTTCTTAACAAATCTCTTTTTACTCTTCAAAAAAAATATTTTTAGTCTTTCAATTCCGTGTTTATTTATAGTTCCCGAATTGTTTTTTTGAAGTTTTCCAAACAGCAGTTTATTCATCTTCCAAGCAGTTTTTCAAACAGTTCTTTTAACCAAACAAATCTGTTTTAGTTTTCCAAAAAGCTCTTTTTAAGTATTTTCAACAGTATTTTCGTTACACTAATTTGTTTTTTCATCTGAAAAGATTTTTTTTTCACTCTTCTGAATAGTTCTTATCTAATCTTCCAAACGGATCTTTTTCGTTTTTCTTAATAGATTTCTTTAATCTTCCTGGCAGTTGTTTTGTATCTTCCAACACTTATATCTTAGTCTACTAAACAAATTGAAAAAAAAATCGCTTATTGTAACATACACTCTGCAAAAAGAGCGACTTGTACGGGTCTCTCCTACGATCATTTATGCATGCGTGCTGCCCAAACATCTGTCCAGTATTCCATCAACACGCAACTACCTACACTCCTAAAAGCATATACTTATCTAATGAGATATGTATGGTAGTATGCCTATACAAATGGAAAAAGAAATGGGAAAAAGAGGGGCTACCTACATACCTACCTACCTACCTACACTCTTAAAAGCACATTCTGATCAATTAAGATATGTATGATTAGGTATATATACAAATGGAAAATAAATTTGCTTAATTTTACCTCCGCTCTGCAAAAAAAGGACTTTTTATGCGGGCTTTTTTATGCAAGTGTGGTACCCATTCCAGAAATCCAGTAATCCAACAACACGCACCTACCTACACTTTTAAACGCACATACCGATCCATTGAGATATATATGGCTTGCAAACAGACTTTCTTTTAATCTTTCAAATTTTTCTTTTTTTGTTAGTTTTCTTAACAAATCTCTTTTTATTCTTCTAAAAAAAATATTTTTTGTCTTTCACTTCCGTGTTTATTTAGAGTTCCCGAGTTGTTTTTTTTCATCTTCCAACCAGTATTTCAAACAATTTTTTTAACAAAGCAGATGTTTTAGTTTTCCAAAAGCTCTTTTTAAGTATTTTCAACAATATTTTCACCACACTAATTTATATTTGTCATCTGAACAGCCTTTTTTTTCACTTCTAAATAGTTCTTATCTAGTCATCCAAACGGATCTTTTTCGTTCTTCTTAATAGATTTCTTTAATCTTCCTGGCAGGTCTTTTTTCTCTTCCAAAAAAAATATTTTTAGTCTTTCAATTCCGTGTTTATTTAGAGTTCCCGAGTAGTTTTTTTTGAAGTTTTCCAAACAGCAGTTTATTCATCTTCCAAGCAATTTTCAAACAGTTCTTTTAACCAAACAAATCTGTTTTAGTTTTCCAAAAAGCTCTTTTTAAGTATTTTCAACAGTATTTTCGTAACACTAATTTGTTTTTGTCATCTGAACAGATTTTTTTTTCACTCTTCTAAATAGTTCTTATCTAGTCATCCAAAAGGATCTTTTTCGTTCTTCTTAATAGATTTCTTTAATCTTCCTGGCAGGTCTTTTTTTTATCTTCCAAAAAAAATATTTTTAGTCTTTCGATTCCGTGTTTATTTAGAGTTCCCGAGTAGTTTTTTTTGAAGTTTTCCAAACAGCAGTTTATTCATCTTCCAAGCAGTTTTTCAAACAGTTCTTTTAACCAAACAAATCTGTTTTAGTTTTCCAAAAACCTCTTTTTAAGTATTTTCAACAGTATTTTCGTTACACTAATTTGTTTTTTCATCTGAAAAGATTTTTTTTTTCACTCTTCTAAATAGTTCTTATCTAGTCTTCCAAACGGATCTTTTTCGTTTTTCTTAATAGATTTCTTTAATCTTACTGGCAGGTGTTTTGTATCTTCCAACACTTATTTCTTAGTCTACTAAACAAATTGAAAAAAAAATCGCTTATACACTCTGCAAAAAGAGTGACTTGAACGGGTCTCTCCTACGATAATTTATGCATGCGTGCTGCCCAAACATCTGTCTAGTATTCCATCAACACGCAACTACCTACACTCCTAAAAGCATATACTGATCTAATGAGATATGTATGGTAGTATGCCTATACAAATGGAAAAAGAAATGGGAAAAAGAGGGGCTACCTACATACCTACCTACCTACCTACACTCTTAAAAGCACATTCTGATCAATTAAGATATGTATGATTAGGTACATATACAAATGGAAAATAAATTTGCTTAATTTCACCTCCGCTCTGCAAAAAAAGTACTTTTTATGCGGGCTTTTTTATGCAAGTGTGGTACCCATTCCAGAAATCCAGTAATCCAACAACACGCACCTACCTACACTTTTAAACGCACATACCGATCCATTGAGATATATATGGCTTGCAAACAGACTCTTTTAATCTTTCAAATTTTTCTTTTTTTCTTAGTTTTCTTAACAAATCTCTTTTTATTCTTCTAAAAAAAAATATTTTTTGTCTTTCACTTACGTGTTTATTTAGAGTTCCCGAGTTGTTTTTTTTTCATCTTCCAACCAGTATTTCAAACAATTCTTTTAACAAAACAGATGTTTTAGTTTTCCAAAAGCTCTTTTTAAGTATTTTCAGCAATAATTTCACAACACTAATTTATATTTGTCATCTGAACAGATTGTTTTTCACTTCTAAATAGTTCTTATCTAGTCATCCAAACGGATCTTTTTCGTTCTTCTTAATAGATTTCTTTAATCTTCCTGGCAGGTCTTTTTTTATCTTCCAAAAAAAATATTTTTAGTCTTTCAATTCCGTGTTTATTTAGAGTTCCCTAGTAGTTTTTTTTGAAGTTTTCCAAACAGCAGTTTATTCATCTTCCAAGCAATTTTCAAACAGTTCTTTTAACCAAACAATTCTGTTTTAGTTTTCCAAAAAGCTCTTTTTAAGTATTTTCAACAGTATTTTCGTAACACTAATTTGTTTTTGTCATCTCAACAGATTTTTTTTTCATTCTTCTAAATAGTTCTTATCTAGTCTTCCAAACGGATCTTTTTCGTTCTTCTTAATAGATTTCTTCAATCTTCCTGGCTGGTGTTTTGTCTCTTCCAACACTTATTTCTTAGTCTACTAAAGAAATTGAAAAAAAAGTCGTTTATTGTAACCGACACTCTGCAAAAAGAGTGGCTTGAACGGGTCTCTCCTACGATTATTTATGCAAGCCTGCTACCCACACATCTGTCCAGAATTCCATCAACACGCAACTACCTACACTCCTAAAAGCATATACTGATCTAATGATATATGTATGGTAGTATGCCTGTACAAATGGAAAAAAAAATGGCGAAAAGAGAGGCTATCTACCTACCTACCTATCTACAAATGGAAAATAAATTTGCTTAATTTTACCTCCACTCTGCAAAAAAAGGACTTTTTATGCAGGCTTTTTTACGCAAGCCTGGTACCCATTCCAGAAACCCAGTAATCCAACAACACGCACCTACCTACACTCTTAAACGCACATACCGATCCATTGAGATATATATGGCTTGCAAACAGACTTTCTTTTAATCTTTCAAATTTTTCTTGTTTTTATTAGTTTTCTTAACAAATCTCTTTTTACTCTTCAAAAAAAAATATTTTTAGTCTTTCAATTCCGTGTTTATTTAGAGTTCCCGAATTGTTTTTTTGAAGTTTTCCAAACAGCAGTTTATTCATCTTCCAAGCAGTTTTTCAAACAGTTCTTTTAACCAAACAAATCTGTTTTAGTTTTCCAAAAAGCTCTTTTTAAGTATTTTCAACAGTATTTTCGTAACACTAATTTGTTTTTGTCATCTGAACAGATTTTTTTTTCACTCTTCTAAATAGTTCTTATCTAGTCTTCCAAACGGATCTTTTTCGTTCTTCTTAATAGATTTCTTCAATCTTCCTGGCTGGTGTTTTGTCTCTTCCAACACTTATTTCTTAGTCTACTAAAGAAATTGAAAAAAAAGTCGCTTATTGTAACCGACACTCTGCAAAAAGAGTGGCTTGAACGGGTCTCTCCTACGATAATTTATGCAAGCCTGCTACCCAAACATCTGTCCAGAATTCCATCAACACGCAACTACCTACACTCCTAAAAGCATATACTGATCTAATGATATATGTATGGTAGTATGCCTGTACAAATGGAAAAAAAAAATGGCGAAAAGAGAGGCTATCTACCTACCTACCTATCCACAAATGGAAAATAAATTTCCTTAATTTTACCTCAACTCTGCAAAAAAAGGACTTTTTATGCAGGCTTTTTTACGCAAGCCTGGTACCCATTCCAGAAATCCAGTAATCCAACAACACGCACCTACCTACACTCTTAAACGCACATACCGATCCATTGAGATATATATGGCTTCCAAACAGACTTTCTTTTAATCTTTCAAATTTTTCTTGTTTTTATTAGTTTTCTTAACAAATCTCTTTTTACTCTTCAAAAAAAAATATTTTTAGTCTTTCAATTCCGTGTTTATTTAGAGTTCCCGAATTGTTTTTTTGAAGTTTTCCAAACAGCAGTTTATTCATCTTCCAAGCAGTTTTTCAAACAGTTCTTTTAACCAAACAAACCTGTTTTAGTTTTCCAAAAAGCTCTTTTTAAGAATTTTCAACAGTATTTTCGTTACACTAATTTGTTTTTTCATCTGAAAAGATTTTTTTTTCACTCTTCTAAATAGTTCTTATTTAGTCTTCGAAACGGATCTTTTTCGTTTTTCTTAATAGATTTCTTTAATCTTCCTGGCAGGTGTTTTGTATCTTCCAACACTTATTTCTTAGTCTACTAAACAAATTGAAAAAAAAATCGCTTATACACTCTGCAAAAAGAGTGACTTGAACGGGTCTCTCCTACGATAATTTATGCATGCGTGCTGCCCAAACATCTGTCCAGTATTCCATCAACACGCAACTACCTACACTCCTAAAAGCATATACTGATCTAATGAGATATGTATGGTAGTATGCCTGTACAAATGGAAAAAGAAATGGGAAAAAGAGGGGCTACCTACATACCTACCTACCTACCTACACTCTTAAAAGCACATTCTGATCAATTAAGATATGTATGATTAGGTACATATACAAATGGAAAATAAATTTGCTTAATTTTACCTCCGCTCTGCAAAAAGAGGACTTTTTATGCGGTTTTTTTTATGCAAGTGTGGTACCCATTCCAGAAATCCAGTAATCCAACAACACGCACCTACCTACACTTTTAAACGCACATACCGATCCATTAGTCTCCTAAACAAATGGAAAAAAAAATTAGTTTATTGTAACCTAAACTCTGGAAAAAGAGGGGCTCTAACTAGGCTTATTTATGCAAGCCTGCTACCCAAACATCTCTCCAGTATTCCATCAACACGCAACTTCCTAAACTCCTAAAAGCATATACTGATCTAATGAGATATGTATGGTAGTATGCCTGTACAAATGGAAAAAAATGGCAAAAAGAGGGACTACCTACCTACCTACCAACCTACACTCTTAAAAGCACATACTGATCCATTAAGATATATGTGGTTACATACATATACAAATGAAAAACAAATTTGCTTAATTTTACATCCACTCTGCAAAAAAAGGACTTTTTTATGCATGCTTTTTTATGCAAGCCTGCTACCCATTCCAGAAATCCAGTAATGCAATAACACGCACCTATCTACACTCTTAAGATATATATGGCTTTCAAACAGATTTTTTTTTAGTCCTTCAAATATTTATTTTTTTTTATTAGTTTTCTTAGCAAATCTCTTTTAGTCTTCAAAAGAAATTCTTTTTAGTCGTTGTAGTACGTGTTTATTAATTCCCGAGTTGTTTTTATTGTTTTCCAAACAGTAGCTTATTCATCTTCCATGCAGTTTTTCAAACTTCTTTTAACGAAACAGACGGTTTAGTTTTCCAAAAAGCTTTTTTTAAGTATTTTCAACAGTATTTTCGTAACACTAATTTGTTTTTGTCATCTGAATAGTTTATTTTTTCGGTCTTCAAAATAGTTCTTATCTAGTCCTCCAAACGGATCTTTTTCGTTCTTCTTAATAGATTTCTTTAATCTTTCTGGCAAGTCTTTTTCATCTTCCAACAGTTATTTCTTAGTCTCCTAAACAAATGGAAAAAATTGGCTTATTTTAACATACACTCTGCAATAACATTGGCTTGAACGGGTTTCTCCTAGGCTTATTTATGCAAGCCTGCTAACCAAAAATGTGTCCAGTATTCCATCAACACTCTTAAAAACATACTGATCTAATGAGATATATATGGTAGTATGCCTGTACAAATGGAAAAAAAAAAATGGCAAAAAGAGGGGCTACCTACACTCTTAGAAGCACATACTGATCCATTAAGATATCTATGGTTACATACATATACAAATGGAAAACAAATTTTCTTAATTTTACCTCCACTCTGCAAAAAAGGGCTTTTTTATGCAGCCTTTTTTATGGAAGCCTGCTACACATTCCAGAAATCCAGTAATCCAACAACACGCACCTACCTACGCTCTTAAACGGACATACCGTTCCATCGAGATATATATGGCTTTGAAACAGATTTTTTTTAGTCCTTCAAATGTTTCTTTATCTTATTAGTTTTCTTAACAAATCTCTTTTTATTCTCCCAAAAAATTCTTTTAATCTTTCAAGTAAGTGTTTATTTAGAGTTCCCGAGTTGTTTTTTTTAAATTTTTCAAACAGCAGTTTATTCATCTTCCAAGCAGTTTTTCAAACAGTTCCTTCAACCAAACAGATCTGTTTTAGTTTTCCAAAAAGCTCTTTTTAAGTATTTTCAACAGTATTATCGTAACACTAATTTGTTTTTGTCATCTGAACAGTTATTTTTTCAGTCTTCTAAATAGTTCTTATCTAGTCTTCCAAACGGATCTTTTTCGTTCTTCTTAATATATTTCTTTAATCTCTCCTCGCAGGTGTTTTGTATCGTCCAACAGTTATTTGTTAGTCTCCTAAACAAATGGAAAAAAAAATTCGATTATTGTAACCTACACTCTGGAAAAGGAGGTGCTTGAACGGGTCTCTCCTAGGCTTATCTATGCAAGCCTACTACCCAAAAATGTCCAGTATTCCATCAACACGCAACTACTTACACTCTTAAAAGGATATACTGATCTAATGAGATATGTATGGTAGTATGCCTGTAGAAATGGAAAAAAAAAAAATGGCAAAAAGAGGGGCTACCTACACTCTTAAAAGCATATATTGATCCATTAAGATATGTATGGTTACATACAATACAAATCTAAGACAAATTTTCTTAATTATACCTCCACTCTGCAAAAAAAAAGGACTTTTTTATGCAGGCTTTTTTATGGAAGCCTGCTAAGCATTCCAGAAATCCAGTAATCCAACAACACTCTTTAACGCACATACCGATCCATTGAGATATATATGGCTTTCAAACAGATTTTTTTTTAGTCCTTCAAATGTTTCTTTCTTTTTATTAGTTTTCTTAAAAAATCTCTTTTTAGTCTTCCAAAAAAATTTTTTTTTAATCTTTCAAATAAGTGTTTATTTAGAGCTCCCGAGTTGTTTTTTTAAGTTTTCCAAACAGCAGTTTACTCATCTTCCATACAGTTTTTCAAACAGTTCTTTTAAGTAAACAGATATGTTTGATTTTTCCAAAAAGCTCTTTTTAAGTATTCTCAACAGTATTTTTGTAGCAATAATTTGTTTTTGTCATCTGAGCATTTTTTTTTCAGTCTTCTAAATAGTTCTTATCTAGTCTTCCAAACGGATCTTTCTCCTTCTTCTTAATAGATGTCTTTAATCTTCCTGGCAGTTCTTTTGTATCTTCCAACAGTTATTTCTTAGTCTCCTAAACGAATGGAAAAAAAATTCGCTTATTGCAACCTACACTCTGCAAAAAGAGGGGCTTGAACGTGTCTCTCCTATGCAAGCCTCGTACCCAAACATCTTTCCAGTATTCCATCAACACGCAACTACCTACACTCTTAAAAGCATATACTGATCTAATGAGATATGTATGGTATTATGCCTGTACAAACGGAAAAGAAAATGGCAAAAAGAGGGGCTACCTACCTACCTACCTACACTCTTAAAAGCACATACTGATCCATTAAGCTATGTATGGTTACATACATATACAAATGGAAAACAAGTTTACTCCAGTCTGCAAAAAAAGGATTTTTTTATGCAGGCTTTTTTTATGCATGCCTGCTACCCATTCCAGAAATCCAGTAATCCAACAACACGCACCTATCTACACTTTTAAACGCACATACCGATCCATTGAGATATATATGGCTTTCAAACAGATTTTTTTTTAGTCCTTCAAATTTCTTTTTTTTTTATTAGTTTTCTTAGCAAATTTCTTTTTAGTCTTCAAAAGAAATTCTTTTTAGTCTTTCTAGTACGTGTTTATTAATTCCCGAGTTGTTTTTTTTAAGTTTTCCAAACAGCAGTTTATTCATCTTTCATGCAGTTTTTCAAACTTCTTTTAGCCAAACAGATCTGTTTTAGTATTCCAAAAAGCTCAATTTAAGTATTTTCAACAGTATTTTCGTAACACTAATTTGTTTTTGTCATCTGAATAGTTTTTTTTTCAGTCTTCTAAATAGTTCTTATCTAGTCTTCCAAACGGATCTTTTTCGTTCTTCTTAATAGATATCTTTAAACTTTCTGGCAGGTCTTTTTTATCTTCCAACATGCAGGCTTTTTTATGCAAGACTGCTACCCATTCCAGAAATCCAGTAATCCAACAACACGCACCTACCTACACTCTTAAACGCACATACCGATCCATTGAGATATATATGGCTTTCAAACAGATTTTTTTTTAGTCCTTCGAATGTTTCTTTTTTTTATTAGTTTTCTTATCATATCTCTTTTTAGTCTTCCAAAATTTCTTTTTAGTCTTTTAAGTACGTGTTTATTAGTTCCCGAGTTGCTTTTTTTAAGTTTTCCAAAAACCAGTTTATTCATATTCCTAGCAGTTTTTCAAAGTTTTTTTAACCAAAAAGATCTGTTTCAGTTTTCCAAAAAGTTCTTTTTAAGTATTTTCAACAGTATTTTCGTAACACTAATTTGTTTTTGTCATCTGAACAGTTATTTTTTTTCAGTCTTCTAAATAGTTCTTATCTAGTCTTCCAAACGGATCTTTTTCGTTCTTCTTAATAGATTTCTTTAATCATCCTGTCAGGTCTTTTGTATCTTCCAACAGTTATTTCTTAGTCTCCTAAACAAATGGAAAAAAAATTCCTTTATTTTAACCTACACTCTACAAAAAGAGTGGCTTGAACGTGTCTCTCCTGGGCTTATTTATGCAAGCCTGTTACTCAAACATCTGTCCAATATTTCATCAACATGCAACTACATACACTCTTAAAGGCATATACTGATCTAATGAGATATGTATGGTAGTATGCCTGTACAAATGGAAAAAAAAAATGGTAAAAGGAGGGGCTACCTACATAACTACCTACACTCTTTAAAGCAGATACTGATCCATTAAGATAAGTATGGTTACATACATATACAAATGGAAAACAAATTTGCTTAATTTTCCCTTCACTCTGCAAAAAAAAGGACTTTTTTTATGGAGACTTTTTTATTCAAGCCTGCTCCCCATTCCAGAAATCCAGTAATCCAACAACACGCTCCTACCTACACTCTTAAACGCACATACCAATCCATTGAGATATATATGGCTTTCAATCAAATTTTTTTTTAGTCCTTCAAATGTTTCTTTTTATCTGTTTTCTTAACAAATCTCTTTTTAGTTTTCCAAGAAATTCGTTTTACTCTTTCAAGTACGTGTCCATTTAGAGTTCCCGAGTTGTTTTTTTTAAGTTATCCAAACAGCATTTTATTCCTCTTGAAAGCAGTTTTTCAAAAAGTTCTTTTAACGAAACATATCTTTTTAGTTTTTAAAAAAAGCTCAATTTAAGTATGTTCAACAGTATTTTCAGTAGCAGTCTTGTAAATAGTTCTCGTCTAGTCTTCCAAACGTATCTTTTTCGTTCTTCTTAATAGATTTCTTTAATCATCCTGGTAGGTCTTTTGTATCTTCCTACAGTTATTTATTAGTGTCCTAAACAAATGGAAAAAAATTCGCTTATTGTAACCTACTCTCTGCAAAAAGAGTGGCTTGAACGGGTCTCTCCTAGGCTTATTTATGCAAGCATGCTAACCAAACATCTGTCCAGTATTCCATCAACACGCAACTACCTACACTCTCAAAAGGTTATACTGATCTAATGAGATATGTATGGTAGTATGCCTGTACAAATGGAATAAAGAAATGGCAAAAAGAGGGGCTACCTACCTACCTACCTACACTCTTAAAAGCACATACTGATCCATTAAGAATTGTATTGTTACATACATATATAAATGGAAAACAAATTTGCTTAATTTTACCTCCAGTCTGAAAAAAAAGGATTTTTTTATGCATGCTTTTTCAAGCAAGCCTGCTACCCATTCCAGAAATCCATTAATCCAACAAAACGCACCTACCTACACTCTTAAATGTACATACCGATCCATTGAGATATATATGGCTTTCAAACAGAGTTTTTTTTAATCCTTCAAATGTTTCTTTTTTTACTAGTTTTCTTAACAAATCTCTTTTTAGTCTTCCTAAAAATTCTTTTTTGTCTTTCAAGTACGTGCTTATTTAGAGTTCCCGAGCTGTTTTTTTTTGAAGTTTTGCAGTTTATTCAAGTTTCAAGCAGTTTCTCAAACAGTTCTTTTAACCAAACAGATCTGTTTTAGTTTTCCAAAAAGCTCTTTTTAAGTATTTTCAACAGTATTTTCGTAACACTAAATTGTTTTTGTCACAAGGATCAGTTTTTTTTCAGTCTTCTAAATAGTTCTTATCTAGTCTTCCAAACGGATCTTTTTCGTTCTTCTTAATAGATTTCTTTAATCATCCTGGCAGGTCTTTTGTATCTTCCAACAGTTATTTCTTAGTCCCCTAAACAAATGGAAAAATAATTCTCTTAGTGTAACCTACACTCTGCAAAAAGAGTGGCTTGAACGGGTCTCTCCTACGCTTATTTGTGCAAGCCTGCGAACCAAACATCTGTCCAGTATTCCACTAACACGCATCTACCTACACTCTTAAAAGCATATACTGATCTAATGAGATATGTATGGTAGTAAGCCTGTACAAATGGAAAAAAAAAATGGCAAAAAGAGGGGCTACCTACCTAACTACCTACACTATTAAAAGCACATGCTGATACATTAAGATATGTATTGTTACATACATCTACAAATGGAAAACTAATTTGCTTAAAAAAGGACTTTTTCATGCAGGCTTTTTTATGCAAGCCTGCTACCCATTCCAGAAATCCAGTAATCCAACAACACGCAACAACCTGTGCTCTTAAACGCACATACCGATCCATTGAGATATATATTGCTTTGAAACAGATTTTTCTTTAGTCCTTCAAATGTTGTTTTTTTTTTATTAGTTTTCTTAGCAAATCTCTTTTTAGTCTTCAAAAAGAATTCTTTTTATTCTTTCAAGTACGTGTTTATTAATTCCCGAGTTGTTTTTTATAAGTTTTCCAAACAGCAGTTTATTCATCTTCCAAACAGTTTTTCAAACTTCTTTTAACCAAAGAGATCTGTTTTAGTTTTCCAAAAAGCTCTTTTTAAGTATTTTCAACAGTATTTTCGTAACACTAATCTGTTTTTGTCATCTGAATACTTTTTTTTTCCAGTCTTCTAAATAGTTCTTATCTAGTCTTCCAAACGGATCTTTTTCGTTCTTCTTAACAGATTTCTTTAATCTTTCTGGCAGGTCTTTTTTATCTTCCAACAGTTATTTCTTAGTCTCCTAAACAAATGGAAAAAAAAATTCGCTTATTGTAACCTACACTCTGCAAAAAGAGGGTCTTGAACGGGTCTCTACTAGGCTTATTTATGCAAGCCTGCTAACGAAACATCTGTCCAATATTCCATCAACACGCAACTACCTACTCTCTTAAAAGCATACATTGATCTAATGAGATATGTATGGTAGTATGCTTGTACAAATGGAAAAAAAAAATGGCAAAAAGTTTGGCTACCTACACTCTTAAAAGCACATACTGAACCATTAAGATATGTATGTTTACATACATGTACAAATGGAAAACAGATTTGCTTAATTTTACCTCCACTCTGCAAAAAAAAAAGGACTTCTTTATGCAGGCTTTTTTATTCAAGCCTGCTAACCATTCCAGAAATCCAGTAATCCAACAACACGCACCTACCTACACTCTTAAACGCACATTCCGAACCATTGAGATATATAAGGCTTTGAAACAGATTTTTTTTTAGTCCTTCAAATGTTTATTTTTTTTATTAGTTTTCTTAACAAATCTCTTTTTAGTTATAAAAAAAATTCTTTTTACTCTTTAAAGTACGTGTTTATTTAGAATTCCCGAGCTGTTTATCTTAAGTTTTTCAACGAGCAGTTTATTCATCTTCCATGCAGTTTTTCAAACAATTCTTTTAACTAAATACATCTGTTTTAGTTTTCCAAAAAGCTCAATTTATGTATTTTCAACAATATTTTCGGAACACTAATTTGTTTTTGTCATCTGAACAGTTTTTCTTTTCAGTCTTCTAAATACTTCTTATCTAGTCTTCCAAACGGATCTTTTTCGTTCTTCTTAATAGATTTCTTTAATCATCCTAAGAAAATGGAAAAAAATCGGTTATTGTAACCTGCTCTCTGCAAAAAACTATTTATGCAAGCCTGCTACCCAAACATCTGTCCAGTATTTCATCAACACGCAACTACCTACACTCTTAAAAGCATATACTGATCAAATGAGATATGTATGGTAGTATGCCTGTACAAATGGAAAAAAAAATGGCAAAAAGAGGGGCTACCTACCTACCTACCTACACTCTTAAAAGCACATACTGATCCATTAAGATATGTATTCTTACATACATATACAAATGGAAAACAAATTTGCTTAATTTTACCTCCACTCTTAAAAAAAAGGACTTTTTATGCAAGCTTTTTAATGCTACCCATTCCAGAAATCCAGTAATGCAACAACACGCACCTACCTACGCTCTTAAACGCATATACCAATCCATTGAGATTTATATGGCTTTCAAACAGATTTTTTTTAGTCCTTCAAATGTTTTTTTTTTTATTTATTAGTTTTCTTAACAAATCTCTTTTTAGTCTTCCCAAATTAATTCTTTTTCTTATTTCAAGTACGTGTTTATTTAGAGTTCACGCGTAGTTTTTTTTAAGTTTTCCAAACAGCAGTTTATACATCTTCCAAGCAGTTTTTCAAACAGTTCTTTTAACGAAACAGATCTGTTTTAGTGTTCCAAAAAGCGCAATTTAAGTTTTTTCAACAGTATTTTCATAATACTAATTTTTGTCATCTGAACATTTTTTTTTCAGTCTTAGAAAATAGTTCTTATCTAGTCTTCCAAACGAATCTTTTTCGTTCTTCTTGATAGATTTCTTTAATCATCCTCGCAGGTCTTTAGTATCTTCCAACAGTTATTTTTTAGTCTCGTAAAGAAATGACAAAAAAGAAAATTCGCTTATTGTAACCTACACTCTGCAAGAAGAGGGGCTTGAACGGGTCTCTCCTAGGCTTATTTATGCCAACCTGCTACCCAAACAAGTCTAGTATTCCATTAACATGAAACTACCTATACACTCTTAAAAGCATATACTGATCTAATGAGATATGTATGGTAGTATGCCTGTAAAAATGGAAAAAGAAAATGGCAAAAAGAGGGGCTACTTACCTACCTACCTACACTCTTAAAAGCACATACTGATCCATTAAAATATGTAAGGTTACATATATATACAAATGGAAACAAATTTGCTTAATCTTACCTCCACTCTGCAAAAAAAAGGGACATTTTTATGCAGGCTTTTTTATTCAAGCCTGCTACCCATTCCAGAATTCTAGTAATCCAACAACACGCACCTACCTACATTCTTAAACGCACCTACCGATCCATTGAGATTTATATGGCTTTCAAACAGATTTTTTTATAGTCCTTCAAATCTTTCTTTTTTTTTATTAGTCTTCTTAACAAATCTCTTTTTAGTCTTACAAAAAGAACTCTTTTCAGTCTTTCAAGTACGTGTTTATTTAGAGTTCCCGATTTGTTTTTTTAAGTTTTCGAAACAGCAGTTTATTCATCTTCCAAGCAGTTTTTCAAACAGTTCTTTTAACCAAACAGATCTGTTTTAGTTATCCAAAAAGATCTTCTTAAGTATTTTCAACAGAATTTTCTTAGAATAAATTTGTTTTTGTCATCTGAACAGTTTTTTTTTCAGTCTTCTAAATAGCTCTTATCTATTCTTCCAAACGGATCTTTTTCGTTCTTCTTAATAGAATTCTTTAATATTCCTGGCAGGTCTTTTGTATCTTCCAACAGTTATTTCTTAGTCTCCTAATCAAATGGAAAAAAAATTCGCTTATTGTAACCTACACTCTCCAAAAAGAGGGGCTTGAACGGGTCTCTCCTAGGCTTATTTATGCAAGCATGCTACCCAAACATCTGTCCAGTATTCCACCAACACGTAACTACCTACACTCTTAAAAGCATATACTGATCTAATGAGATATGTATGGTAGTATGCCTGTACAAATGGAAAAAAAAAAAAGGCAAAAAGAGGGGCTACCTACCGACCTACCTACACTCTTAAAAGCATATACAGATCCATTAAGATATGTATTCTTACATACATATACAAATGGAAAACAAATTTCCTTAATTCTCCCTCCACTCTGCAAAAAGAGGACTTCTTTATGCAGGCTTTTTTATTCAAGCCTGCTACCCATTCCAGAAATCCAGTAATCCAACAACACGCACCTACCTACACTCTTAAACGCACATACCGATCCATTGAGATATATAAGGCTTTCAAACAGATTTTCTTTAGTCCATCAAATGTTTCTTTTTTTATTAGTTTTCTTAACAAATCTCTTTTTAGTTTTAAAATAAATTCTTTTTACTCTTTAAAGTACGTGTTTATCTAACGTTCCCGAGTTGTTTATTTTAAGGTTTTCAAAGAGCAGTTTATTCATCTTCCATGCAGTTTTTCAAACAGTTCTTTTAACCAAATAGATCTGTTTTAGTTCTCCAAAAAGCTCAATTTAAGTATTTTCAACAGTATTTTCATAACACTAATTTGTTTTTGTCATCTGAACAGTTTTTCTTTTCAGTCCTCTAAATAGTTCTTATCTAGTCTTCCAAACGGATCTTTTTCGTTCTCCTTAATAGATTTCTTTAATCATCGTGGTAGGTCCTTTGTATCTTTCAACAGTTATTTTTTAGTCTCCTAAACAAATCGAAAAAAAAAATCGCTTATTGTAACCTACTCTCTGCAGAAAGAGTGGCTTGAACGGGTCTCTCCTAGGCTTATTTATGCAAGCCTGCTACCCAAACATCTGTCCAGTATTTCATCAACACGCAACTACCTACACTCTTAAAAGCATATACTGATCTAATGAGATATGTATGGTAGTATGCCTGTACAAATAGAAAAAAAAATGGTAGGCTCTTTTATTCAAGCCAGCTACCCATTCCAGAAATCCAGTAATCCAACAACACGCACCTACCTACACTCTTAAACGCACCTACCGATCCATTGAGATTGATATGGCTTTAAAACAGATTTTTTTTTTAGTCCTTCAAATTTTTCTTTTTTTATTAGTTTTCTTAACAAATCTCTTTTTAGCCTTCCAAAAAGAATTCTTTTAAGTCTTTCAAGTACGTGTTTATTTAGAGTTCCCGATTTGTTTTATTTAAGTTTTCGAAACAGCAGTTTATTCATCTTCCAAGCAGTTTTTAAACAGTTCTTTTAACCAAACACATCTGTTTTAGTTTTCCAAAAAGCTCTTTTTAAGTATTCTTAACAGTATTTTAGTAACACTAATTTGTTTTTGTCATCTGAAGTTTTTTTTTTTTAATCTTCTAAATAGTTCTTATCTAGTCTTCCAAACGGATCTTTTTCGTTCTTCTTAATAGAATTCTTTAACATTCATGGCAGGTCTTTTGTATCTTCCAACAGTTATTTCTTAGTCTCCTAAACAAATGGAAAAAAAATTCGCTTATTGTAACCTGCACTCTGCAAAAAGAGGGGCTTGAACGGGTCTCTCCTAGGCTTATTTATGCAAGCCTGCTACCCAAACATCTGTCCAGTATTCCATGAACACGCAACTACCTACACTCTTAAAAGCATATACTGATCTAATCAGATATGTATGGTAGTATGCCTGTACAAATGGAAAAAAAATGGTAAAAAGAGGGGCTACCTACCTACCTACCTACACTCTGAAAAGCACATAGAGATCCATTAAGATATGTATTCTTACATACATATACAAATGGAAAACAAATTTCCTTAATTTTCCCTCCACTCTGCAAAAAAAGGACTTCTTTAAGCAGGCTTTTTTATTCAAGCCTGCTACCCATTCCAGAAATCAAGTAATCCAACAACACGCACCTAACTACACTCGTAAACGCAAATACCGAAGCAATGAGATATATAAGGCTTTCAAACAGATTTCTTTTTAGTCCTTCAAATGTTTCTTTTTTTATTACTTTTCTTAACAAATCTCTTTTTAGTTTTAAAAAAAATTCTTTTTACTCTTTAAAGTAGGTGTTTACTTAGAGTTCCCGAGTTTTTTATTTTAAGTTTTTCAAAGAGCAGTTTATTCCTCTTCCATGCAGTTTTTCAAACAGTTCTTTTAACCAAATAGATCTGTTTTAGTTTTCCAAAAAGCTCAATTGAAGTATTTTCAACAGTATTTTCGTAACACTAATTTGTTTTTGTCATCTGAACAATTTTTCTTTTCAGTCTTCTAAATAGTTCTTATGTAGTCTTCCAAACGGATCTTTTTCGTTCTTCTTAATAGATTTCTTTAATCATCCTGGTAGGTCTTTTGTATCTTCCAACAGTTATTTTTTAGTCTCCTAAGAATATGGAAAAAAAATCGTTTATTGTAACCTACTCTCTACAAAAAGAGTGGCTTCAACGGGTCTCTCCTAAGCTTATTTATGCAAGCCTGCTGCCCTAACATCTGTCAAGTATTTCATCAATACGCAGCTACCTACACTCTTGAAAGCATATACTGATCTAATGAGATATGTTTGGTAGTATGCCTGTACAAATGAAAAAAAAAAAATGGCAAAAAGAGGGGCTACCTACCTACCTACCTACACTCTTAAAAGCACATACTGATCCATTAAGATATGTATTCTTACATACATATACAAATGGAAAACAAATTTGCTTAATTTTGCCTCCACTCCTCAAAAAAAAGGACTTTTTTATGCAGGCTTTTTTAGGGAAGCCTGCTAATCATTCCAGAAATCCAGTAATGCAACAACACGCACCTACCTAAACCCTTAAGCGCACATACCGATCCATTGCGATATATATGGCTTTCAAACAGATTTTTTTTTGTCATTCAAATGTTTCCTTTTTTTTTTTTTAGTTTTCTTAACAAATCTCTTTTTAGTCTTCCAACATTAATTCTTTTTCTTCTTTCAAGTACGTGTTTATTTAGAGCTCCCGATTTGTTTTTTTTAAGTTTTCCAAACAGCAGTTTATTCATCTTCCAAGCAGTTTTTCAAACAGTTCTTTTAACCAAACACATTTGTTTGTTTTCCAAAAAGCCCTTTTTAAGGTATTTTCAACATTAATTTCGTAACACTAATTTGGTTTTGTCATCTGAACAGTTTTTTTTCAGTCTTCTAAATAGTTCTTATATAGTCTTCCAAACGGATCTTTTTCTTTCTTCTTAATACATTTCTTTAATCAACCTGGCAGGTCTTTTGTATCTTCAAACAGTTATTTCTTAGTCTCCTAAACAAATGGAAAAAAAAAAATTCGCTTATTGTAACCTACACTCTGCAAAAAGAGGGGCTTGAACGGGTCTCTCCTAGGCTTATTTATGCAAGCCTGCTACCCAAACATGTCTAGTATTCCATCAACATTCAACTACCTACACTCTTAAAAGCATATACTGATCTAATGAGATATGTATGGTAGTATGCCTATACAGATGGAAAAAAAAAAACTGGCAAAAAGAGGGGCTACCTACCTACCTACCTACCTACCCATATACAAATGGAAAGAAATTTGCTTAATTTTACCTCCACTCTGCAAACAAAAAGGACATTTTTATGCAGGTTTTTTATGCAAGCGTGCTACCCATTCCAGAATTCTAATAATCGAACAACACGCACCTACCTACACTCTTAAACGCACATACCGATCCATTGAGATATATATGGCTTTCAAACAGTTTTTTTTTTAGTCCTTCAAATGTTTCTTTTATTATTTTAGTTTTCTTAACAAATATCTTTTTAGTCTTCCAAAAAAAAATCTTTTTAGTCTTTCAAGTACGTGTTTATTTAGAGTTCCCGAGTTGTTGTTTTTTAAGTTTTCCAAACAGCAGTGTATTCATCTTCCAAGCAGTTTTTCAAACAGTTTTTTAGCTAAACAGATCTGTTTTAGTTTACCAAAAAACTCTTTTTAAGTATTTTCAACAGTATTTTCGTAACACTAATTTGTTTTTGTCATCTAAACAGTTTTTTTTTTTCAGTCTTCTAAATAGTTCTTATCTAGTCTTCCAAACGGATATTTTTCGTTCATCTTGATAGAATTCTTTAATATTGCTGGCAGGTCTTTTGTATCTTCCAACAGTTATTTCTTATTCTCCTAAACAAATGAAAAAAAAAATCGCTTATTGTAACCTACACTCTGCAAAAAGTTATTTATGCGAGCCCGATACCCAAACATCTGTCCAGTATTTCATCTACACGCAACTACCTACACTCTTGAAAGCATATACTGATCTAATGATATATGTACAAATGGAAAAAAAAATGGGAAAAAGAGGGGCTACCTGCCTACCTACCAACCTCTTGAAAGCACATACTGATCCATTAAGATATGTATTCTTAAATACATATACAAATGGAAAACAAATTGATTAATTTCACCACGAATTTTCGAAAAATGGACTTTTTTATAGCAGGCTTCTTTATGCAAGCCTGCTACCCATTCCAGAAATTCAGTAATCCAACAACACGCACCTACCTACACTCTTAAACGCACATACCGATCCATTGAGATGTATAAGGCTTTCAAACAGATTTTTTTTCTAGGCCTTCAAATGTTTCTTTTTTTATTAGTTTTCTTAAATCTCTTGTTTGGTTGTAAAAAAAATTCCTTTTACTCTTTCAAGTACGTGTTTATTTAGAGTTCCCGTGTTGTTTGTTTCCAGTTTTCCAAACCAGTTTATTCATCTTCAATACAGTTTTTCAAAAAGTTCTTTTAACCAAATAGATCTGTTTTAGTTTTCCAAAAAGGATTTTCAGCAGTATTTTCGTAACACTAATTTGTTTTTTTCATCTGAACAGTTTTTTTTTTTAGTCTTCTAAATAGTTCTTATCTAGTCTTCCAAACGGATCTTTTCCGTTCTTCTTAATAGAATTCTTTAATCATCCTGGTAGGTCTTTTGTATCTTCCAACAGCTATTTCTTAGTCTCCTAAACAAATGGAAAAAAAATTCGCTTAATGTAACCTACTCTCTGAAAAAAGAGTGGCTTGAACGGGTCTCTCCTAGGCTTATTTATGCAAGCCTGCTACCCAAACATCTGTCCAGTATTCCATCAACACGCAAGTACCTACACTCTTAAAAGCATATACTGATCTAATGAGATATATATGGTAGTATGCCTGTACAAATGGAAAAAAAAATGGTAAAAAGAGGGGCTACCTACCCACCTACACTCTTAAAAGCACATCCTGATCCATTAAGATATGTATGGTTACATACATATACAAATGGAAAAGAAATTTGCTTAATTTTCCCTCCACTCTGCAAAAAGAAAGGACTTTTTTATGCAGTCTTTTCTATTCAAGCCTGCTACCCATTCCAGAAATCCAGTAATCCAACAACACGCACCTACCTACACTCCTAAACGCACATACCGATCCATTGAGATATATATTGCTTTCAAACAGATTTTTTTTTTAGTCCTTCAAATGTTTCTTTTTTTATTAGTTTTCTTAACAAAGATCTTTTAAGTTTTCCAAAAAATTCTTTTTAGTCTTTCAAGTACGTGTTTATTTAGAGTACCCGAGTTGTTTAAGTTTTTCAAAGAGCAGTTTATTCATCTTCCATACAGTTTTTCAAACAGTTCTTTTAACCAAATAGATCTGTTTTAGTTTTCCAAAAAGCTCAATTTTAGTACTTTCAACACTATTTTCGTAACAGTAATTTGTTTTTGCCATATGAACAGTTTTTCTTTTCAGTCTTCTAAATAGTTCTTATCTGGTCTTCCAAATGGATCTTTTTCGTTCTTCTTAATAGATTTCTTTAATCATCGTAGTAGGTCTTTTGTATCTTCCAACAGTTATTTCTTAGTCTTCTAAAAAAAATGGAAAAAAAATAGCTTAATGTAACATCTGTCCAGTGTTTGATCAACACGCACTTACCTACACTCTTGAAAGCATATGAGATATGTGTGGTAGTATGCCTGTAAAATGGAAAAAAAAAATGGGAAAAAGAGGGGCTACCTACCTATCTACCTACACTCTTAAAAGCACATACTGATCCATTAAGATATATATTCTTACATACATATACAAATGGAAATCAAATATTGCTTAATTTTACCTCCACTCTTCAAAAAAAGGACTTTTTTATGCAGGCTTTTTTATGCAAGCCTGCTACCCATTCCAGAAATCAAGTAATGCAACAACACGCACCTACCTACACTCTTAAGCGGACATACCGATCCATTGTGATATATATGGCTTTCAAACAGATTTTTTTTTAGTCCTTCAAATGTCTCTTTTTTTTTTTACCAGTTTTCTTGACAAATCTCTTTTTAGTCTTCCAAAATTAATTCTTTTTCTTCTTTCAAGTACGTGTTTATTTAGAGTTCCCGAGTTGTTCTTTTTAAGCTTCCCAAACAGCAGTTTATTCATCTTCAAACAGTTCTTTTAACCAAACAGATCTGTTTTAGTGTTCCAAAAAGCTCAATTTAAGTATTTTCAACAATATTTTAGTAATACTAATTTGTTTTTGTCATCTGGACAATTTTTTTTATCTATTCTATCTTTTTATCTTATCTATTCTTCCAAACGGATCTTTTTCGTTCTTCTTAATAGATTTCTTTAATCATCTTGGCAGGTCTTTTGTATCTTCCAAGAGTAATTTCTTAGTCTCCTAAACAAATGGAAAAAAAAAATTCGCTTATTGTAACCTACACTCTCCAAAAAGAGGGGCTTGAACGGGTCTCTCCTCGGATTATTTATGTAAGCCTGCTACCCAAACATGTGTAGTATTCCATCAACATGCAACTACCAACACTCTTAAAAGCATATACTGATCTAATGAGATATGTATGGTAGTATGCCTGTACAAATGGAAAAAAATAAAAAATGGCAAAAAGAGGGGCTACCTACCTACCTACCTACCCTCTTAAAAGCACATACTGATCCATTAAAATATGTATGGTTACATACATATACAAATTGAAAGAAATATGCTTATACCTACCTACACTCTTAAACGCATATACCGATCCATTGAGATGTATAAGGCTTTCAAACAGATTTTTTTTTAGGCCTTCAAATTTTCTTTTTTTTATTAGTTTTCTTAAAATCTCTTTTTGGTTTAAAGAAAATTCTTTTACTCTTTCAAGTACGTGTTTATTTAGAGTTCCCGTGTTGTTTTTTCCAGTTTTCCACAACAGTTTATTCATCTTCAATACAGTTTTTCACAAAGTTCTTTTAACCAAATAGATCTGTTTTAGTTTTCCAAAAAGGATTTTCAGCAGTATTTTCGTAACACTAATTGTTTTTTTCATCTGAACAGTTTTTTTTTTAGTCTTCTAAATAGTTCTTATCTAGTCTTCCAAACGGATCTTTTCCGTTCTTCTTAATAGAATTCTTTAATCATTCCTGGTAGGTCTTTTGTATCTTCCAACAGCTATTTCTTAGTCTCCTAAACAAATGGAAAAAAAATTCGCTTATGTAACCTACTCTCTGAAAAAAGAGTGGCTTGAACGGGTCTCTCCTAGGCTTATTTATGCAAGCTGCTACCCAAACATCTGTCAGTTATTCCATCAACACGCAAGTACCTACACTCTTAAAAGCATATATCTGATCTAATGAGATATATATGGTAGTATGCCTGTACAAATGGAAAAAAAAATGGTAAAAAGAGGGGCTACCTACCCTACCTACACTCTTAAAAGCACATACTGATCCATTAAGATATGTATTGGTTACATACATATACAAATGGAAAAGAAATTTGCTTAATTTTCCCCCATTGCAAAAAGAAAGGACTTTTTTATGCAGGCTTTTTATTCAAGCCTGCTACCCATTCCAGAAATCCAGTAATCAACAACACGCACCTACCTACACTCCTAAACGCACATACCGATCCATTGAGATATATATGGCTTTCAAACAGATTTTTTTTTTAGTCCTTCAAATTTTTTTTTTTTATTAGTTTTCTTAACAAGATCTTTTAAGTTTTCCAAAAAACTCTTTTTAGGCTTTCAAGTACGTGTTTATTTAGAGTACCCGAGTTGTTTAAGTTTTTCAAAGAGCAGTTTATTCATCTTCCATACAGTTTTTCAAACAGTTCTTTTAACCAAATAGATCTGTTTTAGTTTTCCAAAAAGCTCAATTTTAGTACTTTCAACACTATTTTCGTAACAGTAATTTGTTTTTGCCATATGAACAGTTTTTCTTTTCAGTCTTCTAAATAGTTCTTATCTGGTCTTCCAAATGGATCTTTTTCGTTCTTCTTAATAGATTTCTTTAATCATAGTAGTAGGTCTTTTGTATCTTCCAACAGTTATTTCTTAGTCTTCTAAAAAAAATGGAAAAAAAATAGCTTAATGTAACATCTGTCCAGTGTTTGATCAACACGCACTTACCTACACTCTTGAAAGCATATGAGATATGTGTGGTAGTATGCCTGTAAAATGGAAAAAAAAAATGGGAAAAAGAGGGGCTACCTACCTATCTACCTACACTCTTAAAAGCACACACTGATCCATTAAGATATATATTCTTACATACATATACAAATGGAAATCAAATATTGCTTAATTTTACCTCCACTCTTCAAAAAAAGGACTTTTTTATGCAGGCTTTTTTATGCAAGCCTGCTACCCATTCCAGAAATCAAGTAATGCAACAACACGCACCTACCTACACTCTTAAGCGGACATACCGATCCATTGTGATATATATGGCTTTCAAACAGATTTTTTTTTAGTCCTTCAAATGTCTCTTTTTTTTTTTACCAGTTTTCTTGACAAATCTCTTTTTAGTCTTCCAAAATTAATTCTTTTTCTTCTTTCAAGTACGTGTTTATTTAGAGTTCCCGAGTTGTTCTTTTTAAGCTTCCCAAACAGCAGTTTATTCATCTTCAAACAGTTCTTTTAACCAAACAGATCTGTTTTAGTGTTCCAAAAAGCTCAATTTAAGTATTTTCAACAATATTTTAGTAATACTAATTTGTTTTTGTCATCTGGCTTAATTTTACCTCCACTCTGTAAAAAAAAAGGACATTTTTATGCAGGCTTTTTTATGCAAGACTGCTACCCATTCTATAATTCCAGTAAGCCAACAACACGCACATACCTACACTCTTAAACGCATATACCGATCCATTGAGATATATATGGCTTTCAAACAGATTTTTTTTTAGTCCTTCAAATTTTTCTTTTTTTCTATTAGTTTTCTTAAGAAATCTCTTTTTAGTCTTCCAAAGAAAATTCTTTTTATTCTTTCAAGTACGTGTTTATTTAGAGTTCCCGAGTTGTTTCTTTTAAGTTTTCCGAACAACAGTTTATTCATCTTCCAAGCAGTTTTTCACACAGTTTTTAGCCAAACAAATCGGTTTTAGTTTTCCAAAAAGCTCTTTTTAAGTATTTTCAACAGTATTTTCGTAACACTAATATGTTTTTGTCATCTGAACAGTTTTTTTTCAGTCTTCTAAATAGTTCTTATCTAGTCTTCCAAACGGATCTTTTTCGTTCTCCTTAATAGAATACTTTAATTTTCCTGGCAGGTCTTTTGTATCTTCCAACAGTTATTTCTTAGTTTCCTAAACAAATGAAAAAAGAATTCGCTTATTGTAACCTACACTCTCCAAAAAGAGGGGCTTGAACGGGTCTCTCCTAGGCTTATTGATGCAAGCATGATACCCAAACATCTGTCAAGTATATCATCAACACGGAACTACCTACACTCTTGAAAGCATATTCTGATCTAATGAGATATGTATGGTAGTATGCCTTTACAAATGGAAAAAAAATGGCAAAAAGAGGGTCTACCTGCATACCTACCTACACTCTTAAAAGCACATACTGATCCATTAAGATATGTATTCTTACATACATATAAAAATGGAAAACAAATTTGATTAATTTCACAACCAATTTGCGAAAAAAAAAGGGCTTTTTATGCAGGCTTCTTTATGCAAGCCTGCTACCCATTCCAGAAATCCAGTAATCGAACAACACTCACCTACCTACACTCTTAAACGCACATACCGATCCATTGAGATGTATAAGGCTTTCAAACAGATTTTTTTTTTAGGCCTTCAAATTTTTTTTTTTTTATTAGTTTTCTTAACAGATCTCTTTTTAGTTTTAGAAAAAATTCCTATAATCTTTCAAGTACGTGTTTATTTAGAATTCCCGAGTTGTTTATTTTAAGTTTTCCAAACCAGTGTATTCATCTTTTCTATGCAGTTTTTCAAATAGTTCTTTTAACCAAACAGATCTCTTTTAGTTTTCCAAAAAGCTCTTTTTAAGTATTTTCAACAGTATTTTCGTAACACTAATTTTTAATAGAATTCTTTAATTTTCCTGTCAGGACTTTTGTATCTTCCAACAGTTATTTCTTAGTCTCCTAAACAAATGAAAAAAAAAAATCGCTTATTGTAACCTACTCCCTGCAAAAAGAGTGGCTTGAACGGTCTCTCCTAGGCTTATTTATGCAAGCCTGCTACCCAAACCTCTGTCCAGTATTCCATCAACATGCAAGTACCTACACTCTTAAAAGCATATACTGATCTAATGAGATATGTATGGTAGTATGCCTGTAGAAATGGAAAAAGAAAATGGTAAAAAGAGGGGCAACCTACCTACCCACCTACACTCTTAAAAGCACATCCTGATCCATTACGATATGTATGGTTACATACATATATAAATGGAAAAGAAATTTGCTTAATTTTCCCTCCACTCTGCAAAAAGAAAGGACTTTTTAATGCAGGCTTTTCTATTCAAGCCTGCCACCCATTCCAGAAATCCAGTAATCCAACAACACGCACCTACCTACACTCTTAAACGCACATACGGATCCATTGAGATATATATTGCTTTCAAACAGATTTTATTTTAGTCCGTCAAATGTTTCTTTTTTTATTAGTTATCTTAACAAATCTCTTTTTGGTTTTAAAAAAAATTCTTTTTAGTCTTTCAAGTACGTGTTTATTTAGAGTTCCCGAGTTGTTTATTTTGAATTTTTCAAAGAGCAGTTTTTTCATCTTCCATGCAGTTTTTCAAACAGTTCTTTTAACCAAATACATCTGTTTTACTTTTCCAAAAAGCTCAATTTAAGTACTTTCAAAAGGATTTTCGTAACACTAATTTGTTTTTGTCATCTGAACAGTTTTTCTCTTCAGTCTTCTAAATAGTTCTTATCTAGTCTTCCAAACGGATCTTTTTCGTTCTTCTTAATAGATTTCTTTAATTATCCTGGTAGATCTTTTGTATCTTCCATCAGTTATTTCTTAGTCTTCTAAACAAATGGAAAAAAAATCGCTTATTGTAACCCACTCTCTGCAAAAAGAGTGGCTTGAACGGGTCTCTCCTAGGCTTATTTATGCAAGCCTGCTACCCAAACATCTGTCCAGTATTTCATCAACACGCAACTACCCACACTCTTAAAAGCATATACTGATCTACTGAGATATATATGGTAGTATGCCTGTACAAATGGAAAGAAAAAAAGGCAAAAAGATGGGCTACCTACCTACCTACCTACACTCTTAAAAGCACATACTGATCCATTAAGATATGTATTCTTACATACATATACAAATGGAAAAAAATTTGCTTAATTCTACCTGCACTCTGTAAAAAAAAAAAAAAACTTTTTTATGCAGGCTTTTTTATGCAAGCCTGCTAATCATTCCAGAAATCCAGTAATGCAACAACACGCACCTACCTACACTCTTAAACGCACATATCGATCCATTGAGATATATATGGCTTTAAAACAGATTTCTTTTTAGTCCTTCAAATGTTTCTTTTTTTTATTAATTTTCTTAACAAATCTCTTTTTAGTCATCCAAAATTAATTCTCTTTCTTCTTTCAAGTACGTGTTTATTTAGAGTTCCCGAGTTGTTTTTTTTTAAAGTTTTCCAAAGAGCAGTTTATTCATCTTCCAAGCAGTTTTTCAAACAGTTCTTTTAACCAAACAAATCTGTTTTAGTTTCCCAAAAAGCACTTTTTAAGATATTTTCAACATTATTTCCAGTTATTTCTTAGTCTCCTAAACAAATGGAGAAAAAGAAAATTCGCTTATAGTAACCTACACTCTGCAAAGAGAGGGGCTTGAAAGGGTCTCTCCTATGCTTATTTATGGAAGCCAGCTACCCAAACACGTCTAGTATTCCATCAACATGCAAGTACCTACACTCTTAAAAGCATATACTTATCCAATGAGCTATGTATGCTAGTATGCCTGTACAAATGGGGAAAAAAAAAAGCTGGCTAAAAGAGGGGCTACCTACCTACACTCTTAAAAGCACATACTGATCCATTAAAATATGTATGGTTACATACATATACAAATGGAAAAAAATTTGCTTAATTTTACCTCCACTCTGCAAACAAAAAGGACATATTTATGCAGGCTTTTTTATGCAAGCCTGCTACCCATTCCATAACTCCAGTCATCCAACAACACGCACCTACCTACACTCTTAAACGCACATACCGATCCATTGAGATATATATGGCTTTCAAACAGATTTTTTTTTAGTCCTTCAAATGTTTCTTTTTTTATTAGTTTTCTTAACAAATCTCTTTTTAGTCTTACAAAAAATTCTTTTTTAGTCTTTCAAGTACGTGTTTATTTAGAGTTCCCGAGTTGTTTTTTTTAAGTTTTCAAACAGCAGTTTATTCATCTTCCAAGCAGTTTTTCAAACAGTTCTTTTAACCAAATACATCTGTTTTACTTTTCCAAAAAGCTCAATTTAAGTACTTTCAAAAGGATTTTCGTAACACTAATTTGTTTTTGTCATCTGAACAGTTTTTCTCTTCAGTCTTCTAAATAGTTCTTATCTAGTCTTCCAAACGGATCTTTTTCGTTCTTCTTAATAGATTTCTTTAATTATCCTGGTAGATCTTTTGTATCTTCCATCAGTTATTTCTTAGTCTCCTAAACAAATGGAAAAAAAAATCGCTTATTGTAACCTACACTCTGCAAAAAGAGTGGCTTGAACGGGTCTCTCCTAGGCTTATTTATGCAAGCCTGCTACCCAAACATCTGTCTAGTATTCCATCAACATGCAACTACCTACACTCTTAAAAGCATATACTGATCTAATGAGATATATATGGTAGTATGCCTGTACAAATGGAAAAAGAAAATGGCAAAAAGAGGGGCTACCTACCTACCTACCTTCACTCTTAAAAGCACATACTGATCCATTAAAATATGTGTGGTTACATACATATACAAATGGAAAGAAATTTGCTTAATTTTACCTCCACTCTGCAAACAAAAAAGGCATTTTTATGCAGGCTTTTTTATGCAAGCCTGCTACCCATTCCATAATTCCAGTAATCCAACAACACGCACCTACCTACACTCTTAAACGCACATACCGATCCATTGAGATATATATGGCTTTCAAACAGATTTTTTTTTAGTCCTTCAAATGTTTCTTTTTTTTATTAGTTTTCTTAACAAATCTCTTTTTAGTCATCCAAAATTAATTCTTTTTCTTCTTTCAAGTACGTGTTTATTTAGAGTTCCCGAGTTGTTTTTTTTAAGTTCGTTACACTAATTTGTTTTTGTCATCTGAACAGTTTTTTTTTTCAGTCGTCTAAATAGTTCTTATCTAGTCTTCCAAACGGATCTTTTTCGTTCTTCTTAATTGATTTCTTTAATTATCCTGGCAGGTCTTTTTTATCTTCCATCAGTTATTTCTTAGTCTCCTAAACAAATGGAGAAAAAGAAAATTCGCTTATAGTAACCTACACTCTGCAAAGAGAGGGGCTTGAAAGGGTCTCTCCTATGCTTATTTATGGAAGCCAGCTACCCAAACACGTCTAGTATTCCATCAACATGCAAGTACCTACACTCTTAAAAGCATATACTTATCCAATGAGCTATGTATGCTAGTATGCCTGTACAAATGGGGAAAAAAAAAAAGCTGGCTAAAAGAGGGGCTACCTACCTACACTCTTAAAAGCACATACTGATCCATTAAAATATGTATGGTTACATACATATACAAATGGAAAAAAATTTGCTTAATTTTACCTCCACTCTGCAAACAAAAAAGGACATATTTATGCAGGCTTTTTTATGCAAGCCTGCTACCCATTCCATAACTCCAGTCATCCAACAACACGCACCTACCTACACTCTTAAACGCACATACCGATCCATTGAGATATATATGGCTTTCAAACAGGTTTTTTTTTTAGTCCTTCAAATGTTTCTTTTTTTTATTAGTTTTCTTAACAAATCTCTTTTTAGTCTTACAAAAAATTTTTTTTTAGTCTTTCAAGTACGTGTTTATTTATAGTTCCCGAGTTTTTTTTTAAGTTTTCCAAACAGCAGTTTATTCATCTTCCAAGCAGTTATTCAAACAGTTCTTTTAACCAAACAGATCTGTTTTAGTGTTCCAAAAAGCTCAATTTAAGGATTTTCAACAGTATTTTGATAATACTAATTTGTTTTTGTCATCTGGACAATTTTTTTTTCAGTCTTCTAAATAGTTCTTATCTAGTCTTCCAAACGGATCTTTTTCGTTCTTCTTAATAGATTTCTTTAATCATCCTGGTAGGTCTTTTGTATCTTGAAACAGTTATTTCTTAGTCTCCTAAACAAATGTAAAAAAAGAAAATTCGCTCATTGTAACCTACACTCTGCAAAAAGAGGGGCTTGAACGTGTCTCTCCTAGGCTTATTTATGCCAGCCTGCTACCCAAACAAGTCTAGTATTCCATCAACATGCAACTACCTACACGTTTAAAAGCATATACTGATCTAATGAGATATGTATGGTAGTATGCCTGTACAAATGGAAAAAGAAAATGGCAAAAAGAGGGACTACCTACCTACCTACCTACCTACACTCTTAAAAGCACATACTGATCCATTAAAATATTTATGGTTACATACATATACAAATGGAAAGATATTTGCTTAATTTTACCTCCACTCTGCAAACAAAAAAGGACATTTTTATGCAGGCTTTTTTTATACAAGCCTGCTACCCATTCCATAATTCCAGTAATCCAACAACACGCACCTACCTACACTCTTAAACGCACCTACCGATCCATTGAGATTTATATGGCTTTCAAACAGATTTTTTTTTTAGTCCTTCAAATTTTTCTTTTTTTTATTAGTTTTCTTAACAAATCTGTTTTTAGTCTTCCAAAAAAAATTCTTTTTAGTCTTTCAAGTACGTGTTTATTTAGAGTTCCCGAGTTGTTTATTTTGAATTTTTCAAAGAGCAGTTTATTCATCTTCATGCAGTTTTTCAAACAGTTCTTTTAACCAAATATATCTGTTTTACTTTTCCAAAAACCTCAATTTAAGTACTTTCAAAAGTATTTTCGTAACACTAATTTGTTTTTGTCATCTGAACAGTTTTTCTTTTCAGTCTTCTAAATAGTTCTTATCTAGTCTTCCAAACGGATCTTTTTCGTTCTTCTTAATAGATTTCTTTATTTATCCTGGTAGGTCTTTTGTATCTTCCATCAGTTATTTCTTAGTCTTCTAAATAAAGAAAAAAAAATCGCTTATTGTAACCTACTCTCTGCAAAAAGAGTGGCTTGAACGGGTCTCTCCTAGGCTTATTTATGCAAGCCTGCTACCCAAACATCTGTCCAGTATTTCATAAACACGTAACTACCTACACTCTTAAAAGCATATACTGATCTAATGAGATATATATGGTAGTATGCCTCTACAAATGGAAAAAAAAAATGGCAAAAAGAGAGGCTACCTACCTACCTACCTACACTCTTAAAAGTACATACTGATCCATTAAGATATGTATTCTTACATACATATACAAATGGAAAATAAATTTCCTTAATTTAACTGCACTCTGCAAAAGAAAAAAAAATTTAATGCAGGCTTTTTTATGCAAGCCTGCTAATCATTCCAGAAATCCAGTAATGCAACAACACGCACCTACCTACACTCTTAAACGCACATACATATCCATTGAGATATATATGGCTTTCAAACAGATTTCTTTTTAGTCCTTCAAATGTTTCTTTTTTTTATTAATTTTCTTAACAAATCTCTTTTTAGTCATCCAAAATTAATTCTTTTTCTTCTTTCAAATACGTGTTTATTTAGAGTTCTCGAGTTGTTTTTCTTAAAGTTTTCCAAAGAGTAGTTTATTCATCTTCCAAGCAGTTTTTCAAACAGTTCTTTCAACCAAACAGATCTGTTTTAGTTTCCCAAAAAGCCCTTTTTAAGATATTTTCAACATTATTTCCGTAACACTAATTTGTTTTTGTCATCTGAACAGGTTTTTTTTTCAGTCGTCTAAATAGTTCTTATCTAGTCTTCCAAACGGATCATTTTCGTTCTTCTTAATTGATTTCTTAATCATCCTGGTAGGTCTTTTGTATCTTCAAACAGTTATTTCTTAGTCTCCTAAACAAATGGAGAAAAAGAAAATTCGTTTATTGTAACCTACACTCTGCAAAAACAGTGGCTTGAACGGGTCTCTCATAGGCTTATTTATGCAAGCCTGCTACCCAAACATGTCTAGTATTCCATCAACATGCAACTACCTACACTGTTAAAAGCATATGCTGATCCAATGAGATATGTATGGTAGTATGCCTATACAAATGGGGAGAAAAAAAGCTGGCAAAAAGAGGGGCTACCTACCTACCTACACTCTTACAAGCACATACTGATCCATTAAAATATGTATTGTTACATACATATACAAATGGAAAGAAATTTGCTTAATTTTAACTCCACTCTGCAAACAAAAAAGGACATTTTTAGGCAAGCTTTTTTTATTCAAGCCTGCTACCCATTCCATAATTCCAGTAATCCAACAACACGCACCTACCTACACTCTTAAACGCACATACCGATCCATTGAGATATATATGGCTTTCAAACAGATTTTTTTTAGTCCTTCAAATGTTTCTTTTTTTATTAGTTTTCTTAACAAATCTCTTTTTAGTCTTACAAAAAAATTCTTTTTACTCTTTCAAGTACGTGTTTATTTAGCTTTCCCGAGTTTTTTTTTTAAGTTTTCCAAACAGCAGTTTATTCATCTTCAAATCAGTTTTTCAAACAGTTCTTTTAACCAAACAGATATGTTTTAGTGTTCCAAAAAGCTCAATTTAAGTATTTTCAACGGTATTTTAGTAATACTAATTTGTTTTCGTAATCTGGACAATTTTTTTTTTCAGTCTTCTAAATAGTTCTTATATAGTCTTCAAAACGAATCCTTTTCGTTCTTCTTAATAGATTTCTTTAATCATCCTGGCAGTTCTTTTGTATCTTCAAACATTTATTTCTTAGTCTCCTAAAGAAATGGAAAAAAAGAAAATTCGTTTATTGTAACCTACACTCTGCAAAAAGAGGGGCTTGAACGGGTCTCTCCGAGGCTTATTTATGCCAGCCTGCTACCCAAACAAGTCTAGTATTCCATCAACATGCAACTACCTACACTCTTAAAAGCATATACTGATCTAATGAGATATGTATGGTAGTATGCCTGTACAAATGGAAAAAGAAAATGGCAAAAAGAGGGGCTACCTACCTACCTACCTACCTACACTCTTAAAAGCACATACTGATCCATTAAAATATGTATGGTTACATACATATACAAATGGAAAGAAATTTGCTTAATTTTACCTCCATTCTGCAAACAAAAAAGGACATTTTTATGCAGGCTTTTTTATGCAAGCCTTCCACCCATTCCATAATTCCAGTAATCCAACAACACGCACCTACCTACACTCTTAAACGCACCTACGCATTGAGATTTATATGGCTTTCAAACAGATTTATATTTAATCATTCAAATGTTTCTTTTTTTTTATTAATTTTCTTAACAAATATCTTTTTAGTCTTCCAAAAAAAAATTCTTTTTAGTCTTTCAAGTTCGTGTTTATTTAGAGTTCCCGAGTTGTTTTTTTTAAGTTTTCGAAACCAGTTTATAGAACTTCCAAGCAGTTTTTCACACAGTTCTTTTAACCAAACAGATCTCTTTTAGTTTTCCAAAAATCTCTTTTTAAGTATTTTCAACAATATTTTCGTAACACTAAATTGTTTTTGTCATCTGAAGTTTTTTTTTTCAGTCTTCTAAATAATTCTAAATAGTCTTCCAAACGGATCTTTTTCGTTCTTCTTAATAGAATTCTTTAATATTCCTGGCATGTTTTTTGTATCTTCCAACAGTTATTTCTTAGTCTCCTAAACAAATGGAAAAAAAATTCGCTTATTGTAACCTACACTCTGCAAAAAGAGGGGCTTGAACAGGTCTCTCCTAGGCTTATTTAAGGAAGCCTGCTACCCAAACATCGGTCCAGTATTCCATCAACACGCAACTACCTACGCTCTTAAAAGCATATAATGAACTAATGAGATATGTATGGTAGTATGTCTGTACAAAAAAAAAAAAATGGCAAAATGAGGGGCTACATACCTACCTACCTACACTCTTAAAAGCACATACTGATCCATTAAGATATATATTCTTACATACATATACAAATGGAAAACAAATTTCCTTAATTTTCCCTCCACTCTGCAAAAAAAGGACTTCTTTATGCAGGATTTTTTATTCAAGCTTGTTCCCCATTCAAGAAATCCAGTAATCCAACAACACGCACCTACCTACACTCTTAAACGCACATACCGATCCATTGAGATATATAAGGCTCTCAAACAGATTTTTTTTTAGTCCTTCAAATGTTTCTTTGTTTATTAGTTTTGTTAACAAATCTCTCTTTAGTTTTAGAAAAAATTCTTTTTACTCTTTAAAGAACGTGTTTATTTAGAGTTCCCGAGTTGTTTATCTTAATTTTTTCAAAGAGCAGTTTATTCATCTTCCATGCAGTTTTTCAAGAAGTTCTTTTAACCAAATAGATCTGTTTTAGTTTTCCAAAAAGCTCAATTTAAGTTTTTTTAACAGTATATTCGTAACACTTATTTGTTTTTGGCAACTGAAATTTTCTTTTTAAGTCTTCTAAATAGTTCTTATCTAGTCTTCGAAACGGATCTTTTTCGTTCTTCTTAATAGATTTCTTTAATTATCCTGGTAGGTCTTTTGTATCTTCCAACAGTTATTTTTTAGTCTCCTAAACAAATTGAAAAGAAATCGCTTATTTTAACCTACTCTCTGTAAAAAGAGTGGCTTGAACGTGTCTCTCCTAGGCTTATTTATGCAAGCCTGCTACCGAAACATCTGTCCAGTATTTCATCAACACGCAACTACCTACTCTCTTAAAAGCATATATTAATCTCATGAGATATGTATGGTAGTATGCCTGTACAAATGGAAAAAAAAAAAATGTCAAAAAGAGTGGCTACCTACCTACCTACCTACGTACTCTCTTAAAAGCACATACTGATCCATTAAGATATGTATTCTTACATACATATACAAATGGAAAACAAATTTCCTTAATTTTACCTCCACTCTGCAAAATAAGGACTTTTTAATGCAGGCTTTTCTTATGCAAGCCTGCTACCCATTCCAGAAATCCAGTAATGCAACAACACGCACCTACCTACACTCTTAAACGCACATATCGATCCATTGAGATATATATGGCTTTTAAACAGATTTTTTTTTAGTCCTTGAAATGTTTCTTTTTTTAATTAGTCTTCTTAACAAATCTCTTTTTAGTCTTCCAAAATTAATTCTTTTTCTTATTTCAAGTACATGTTTATTTAGTGTTCCCGAGCTGTTTTTGTTAAGTTTTCCAAACAGCAGTTTATTAATCTTCCAACAGTTTTTCAAACAGTTCTTTTAACCAAACAGATCTGTTTTAGTTTTCCAAAAAGCTCTTTTTAAGGTATTTTCAACATTATTTTCGTAGCACTAATTTGTTTTTGTCATCTGAACAGTTTTTTTTTTCAGTCTTCTAAATAGTTCTTATCTAGTCTTCCAAACGGATCTTTTTCGTTCTTCTTAATAGATTTCTTTAATCATCCTGGCAGGTCTTTTGAACCATCAAACACTTATTTCTTAGTCTCCTAAAGAAATGGAAAAAAAGAAAATCCGCTTATTGTAACCTACAGTCTGCAAAAAGCGTGGCTTGAACGTGTCTCTCCTAGGCTTCTTTGCGCAAGCCTGCTACCCAAACATGTCTAGTATTCCATCAACATGCAACTACCTACACTCTTAAAAGCATATACTGATCCAATGAGATATGTATGGTAGTATGCCTGTACAAATGGGGAAAAAAAAAAATGGCAAAAAGAGGGGCTACCTACCTACCTACCTACACTCTTAAAGGAACATACTGATCCATTAAAATATGTATGGTTACATACATATACAAATGGAAAGAAATTTGCTTAATTTTACCTCCACTCTGCAAACAAAAAAGGACATTTTTATGCAGGGTTTTTATGCAAGCCTGCTACACATTCCATAATTCCAGTAATCCAACAACACGCACCTACCTACCCTCTTAAACGCACATACCGATCCATTGAGATATATATGGCTTTCAAACAGATTTTTTTTTAGTCCTTCAAATGTTTCTTTTTTTTATTAGTTTTCTTAACAAATCTCTTTTTAGTCTTCCAAAATTAATTCTTTTTCTTCTTTAAAGTACGTGTTTATTTAGAGTTCCAGAGTTGTTTTTTTTAAGTTTTCCAAACAGCAGTTTATTCATCTTCCAAGCAGTTTTTCAAACAGTTCTTTAAACCAAACAGATCTGTTTTAGTTTTCCAAAAAGCCCTTTTTAAGGTACTTTCAACATTATTTTCGTAACACTAATTTGTTTTTGTCATCTGAACAATTTTTTTTTTTTCAATCTTTTAAATAGTTCTTATGTAGTCTTCCAATCGGATCTTTTTCGTTCTTCTTAATAGATTTCTTTAATCATCCTGGCAGGTCTTTTATATCTACAAACAGTTATTTCTTAGTCTGCTAAACAAATGGAAAAAAAAAATCGCTTATTGTAACCTACACTCTGCAAAAAGAATGGCTTGAACGGGACTCTCCTAGGCTTATTTATGCAAGCCTGCTACCCAAACATATCTAGTGTTCCATCAACATGCAACTACCTACACTCTTAAAAGCATATACTGATCTAATGAGATATGTATGGTTGTATGCCTGTACAAATGGAAAAAAAAAACTGGCAGAAAACAGGGGCTACCTACCTACCTACCTACACTCTTAAAAGCACATACTGATCCATTAAAATATGTATGGTTACATACATATACAAATGGAAAGAAATTGTCTTAATTTTATCTCCACTCTGCCAAAAAAAATGACATTTTTATGCAGGTTTTTTTATGCAAACATGCTACCCATTCCATAATTCCAGTAATCCAACAACACGCACCTACCTTCACTCTTAAACACACATACCGATACATTGAGATATATATGGCTTTCAAATAGATTTTTTTTTACTCATTCAAATGTTTTCTTTTTATTAGTTTTCTTAACAAATCTCTTTTTAGTCTTCCAAAAAAAATCATTTTAGTCTTTCAAGTACGTGTTTATGTAGAGTTCCCGAGTTGTTTTTTTTAAGTTTTCCAAACAGCAGTTTATTCATCTTCCAAGCAGTTTTTCAAACAGTTCTTTTAACCAAACAGATCTGTTTTAGTTTTCCAAAAAGCTCAATTTAAGTATTTTCAACAGTATTTTCGTAATACTAATTTGTTTTTGTCATCTGAACAAGTTTTTTTGTTTTTTCAGTCTTCTAAATAGTTCTTATCTAGTCTTCCAAACGCAGGTCTTTTGTATCTTCAAACAGTTATTTCTTAGGGTCCTAAACAAATGGAAAAAAAAAAATTCGCTTATTGTAACCTACTCTCTGCAAAAAGAGGGACTTGAACGGGTCTCTCCTAGGCTTATTTATGCAAGCCTGCTACCCAAACATGTCTAGTATTCCATCAATATGCAACTACCTACACTCTTAAAACAATATACTGATCTAATGGGATATGTATGGTAGTGTGCCTTTACAAATGGAAAAAGAAAATGGCAAAATGAGAGGCTACCTACCTACCTACCTACACTCTTAAAAGCACATACTGATCCATTAAAATATGTATGGTTACATACATATATAAATGGAAACAAATTTGCTTAATCTTTCCTCCACTCTGCAAAAAAGGGACATTTTTATGGAGGCATTTTTATTCAAACCTGCTACCCAGTAATCCAACAACACGCAGCTACCTACACTCTTAAACGCACCTACCGATCCATATATGGCTTTCAAACAGATTTTTTTATAGTCCTTCAAATTTTTCTTTTCTTTATTAGTTTTCTTAACCAACCTCTTTTTAGTCTTCCAATAAAAATTCTTTTTAGTCTTTCAATTTCGTGTTTATTTAGAGTTCCCGAGTTGTTTTTTTTAAGTTTTCCAAACAGTAGTTTATTGAACTTCGAAGCAGTTTTTCAAACAGTTCTTTTAACCAAACAGATCTGTTTTAGTTTTCCAAAAAGCTCTTTTTAAGTATTTTCAACAGTATTTTCGTAACACTAATTTTTTTTTGTCATCTGAACAGTTTTTTTTCTTCAGTCTTCTAAATAGTTCTTATCAAGTCTTCCAAACGTGCATTTTCGTTCTTCTTAATACAATTCTTTAATATTCTTGACAGGTCTTTTGTATCTTCCAACAGTTATTTCTTAGTCTCCTAAACAAATGGAAAAAAAAAATCGCTTATTGTAACCTACACTCTGCAAAAAGAGGGGCTTGAACGGGTCTCTCCTAGGCTTATTTATGCAAGCCTGCTATCCAGACATCTGTCCAGTATTCCATCAACACGCAACTACCTACACTCTTAAAAGCATATACTGATCTAATGAGATATGTAAGTTAGTATGCCTGTACAAATGGAAAATAAAAAAATGGCAAAAAGAGGGGCTACCTACCTACCTACCTACACTCTTAAAAGCACATACTGATCCATTAAGATATGTATTCTTACATACATATACAAATGGAGAAGAAATTTGCTTAATTTTACCTGCACTCTGCAAAAAAAACCTTTTTTATGCAGCCTTTTGTATGCAAGCCTGTTACCCATTCCAGAAATCCAGTAATGCAACAACACGCGCCTAACTACACTGAAACGCACATACCGATCCATTGAGATATATATGGCTTTCAAACAGATTTTTTTTAGTCATTCAAATGTTTCTTTTTTTTTTATTAGTTTTCTTAACAAATCTCTTTTTAGTCTTCCAAAATTAATTCTTTTTCTTCTTTCAAGTACGTGTTTATTTTGAGTTCCCGAGTTGTTTTTTTTAAGTTTTCCAAACAGCAGTTTATTCATCTTCCAAGCAGTTTTTCAAACAGTTCTTTTAACCAAACAAATTTGTTTTAGTTTTCGAAAAAGCCCTTTTTAAGGTATTTTCAACATTATTTTCGTAACACTAATTTGTTTTTGTCATCTGAATATTTTTTTTTTTTTTCAGTCTTCTAAATAGTTCTTATTTAGTCTTCGAAACGGATCTTTTTCGTTCTTCTTAATAGATTTCTTTAATCATCCTGGCAGGTCTTTTGTATCTTCAAACAGTTATTTCTTAGTCTGCTAAATAAATGGAAAAAAAGAAAATTCGCTTATTGTAACCTACACTCTGCAAAAAGAGGAGCTTGAAAGCGTCTCTCCTAGGCTTATTTATGCAAGCCTGCTACCCAAACATGTCAATTATTCCATCAACATGCAACTACCTATACTCTTAAAAGCATATACTGATGCAATGAGATATGTATGGTAGTATGCCTGTACTAATGGTAAAAAAAAAACTGGCAAAAAGAGGGGCTACCTACCTACCTACCTACACTCTTAAAAGAACATACTGATCCATTAAAATATGTATGGTTACATACATAGGTTTGGATGGTATTGCAGTGGAATTTATTAAAAAAGGGGGTGACTGTATTGTTGACTGGTTGGTAAGGTTATTTAATGTATGTATGACTCATGGTGAGGTGCCTGAGGATTGGCGGAATGCGTGCATAGTGCCATTGTACAAAGGCAAAGGGGATAAGAGTGAGTGCTCAAATTACAGAGGTATAAGTTTGTTGAGTATTCCTGGTAAATTATATGGGAGGGTATTGATTGAGAGGGTGAAGGCATGTACAGAGCATCAGATTGGGGAAGAGCAGTGCGGTTTCAGAAGTGGTAGAGGATGTGTGGATCAGGTGTTTGCTTTGAAGAATGTATGTGAGAAATACTTAGAAAAGCAAATGGATTTGTATGTAGCATTTATGGATCTGGAGAAGGCATATGATAGAGTTGATAGAGATGCTCTGTGGAAGGTATTAAGAATATATGGTGTGGGAGGCAAGTTGTTAGAAGCAGTGAAAAGTTTTTATCGAGGATGTAAGGCATGTGTACGTGTAGGAAGAGAGGAAAGTGATTGGTTCTCAGTGAATGTAGGTTTGCGGCAGGGGTGTGTGATGTCTCCATGGTTGTTTAATTTGTTTATGGATGGGGTTGTTAGGGAGGTAAATGCAAGAGTCCTGGAGAGAGGGGCAAGTATGAAGTCTGTTGGGGATGAGAGAGCTTGGGAAGTGAGTCAGTTGTTGTTCGCTGATGATACAGCGCTGGTGGCTGATTCATGTGAGAAACTGCAGAAGCTGGTGACTGAGTTTGGTAAAGTGTGTGGAAGAAGAAAGTTAAGAGTAAATGTGAATAAGAGCAAGGTTATTAGGTACAGTAGGGTTGAGGGTCAAGTCACTTGGGAGGTGAGTTTGAATGGAGAAAAACTGGAGGAAGTGAAGTGTTTTAGATATCTGGGAGTGGATCTGTCAGCGGATGGAACCATGGAAGCGGAAGTGGATCATAGGGTGGGGGAGGGGGCGAAAATTTTGGGAGCCTTGAAAAATGTGTGGAAGTCGAGAACATTATCTCGGAAAGCAAAAATGGGTATGTTTGAAGGAATAGTGGTTCCAACAATGTTGTATGGTTGCGAGGCGTGGGCTATGGATAGAGTTGTGCGCAGGAGGATGGACGTGCTGGAAATGAGATGTTTGAGGAAAATGTGTGGTGTGAGGTGGTTTGATCGAGTAAGTAACGTAAGGGTAAGAGAGATGTGTGGAAATAAAAAGAGCGTGGTTGAGAGAGCAGAAGAGGGTGTTTTGAAATGGTTTGGGCACATGGAGAGAATGAGTGAGGAAAGATTGACCAAGAGGATATATGTGTCGGAGGTGGAGGGAACGAGGAGAAGAGGGAGACCAAATTGGAGGTGGAAAGATGGAGTGAAAAAGATTTTGTGTGATCGTGGCCTGAACATGCAGGAGGGTGAAAGGAGGGCAAGGAATAGAGTGAATTGGAGCGATGTGGTATACAGGGGTTGACGTGCTATCAGTGGATTGAGTCGGGGCATGTGAAGCGTCTGGGGTAAACCATGGAAAGCTGTGTAGGTATGTATATTTGCGTGTGTGGATGTGTGTATGTACATGTGTATGGGGGGGGGTTGGGCCATTTCTTTCGTCTGTTTCCTTGCGCTACCTCGCAAACGCGGGAGACAGCGACAAAGTATAAAAAAAAAAAAAAACATACATATACAAATGGAAAGAAATTTGCTTAATTTTACCTCCACCCTGCAAACAAAAAAGGACATTTTTATGCAAGCTTTTTTATTCAAGCCTGCTACCCATTCCATAATTCCAGTAATCCAACAACACGCACCTACCTACACTCTTAAACGCACATACCGATCCCTTGAGATATATATGGCTTTCAAACAGATTTTTTTTAGTCCTTCAAATGTTTCTTTTTTTATTAGTCTTCTTAACAAATCTCTTTTTAGTCTTCCAAAATTAATTATTTTTCTTATTTCAACTACGTGTTTATTTAGAGTTCCCGAGTTGTTTTTTTTTAAGTTTTCCAAACAGCAGTTTATTCATCTTCCAAGCAGTTTTCAAACAGTTCTTTTAACCAAACAGATTTGTTTTAGTTCTCCAAAAAGCCCTTTTTAAGGTATTTTCAACATTATTTTCGTAACAATAATTTTTTTTTGTCATCTGAATAGTTTTTTTTTTTTCAGTCTTCTAAATAGTTCTTATCAAGTCTTCCAAACGGATCTTTTTCGTTCTTCTTAATCGAATTCTTTAATCATCCTGGCAGGTCTTTTATATCTACAAACAGTTATTTCTTAGTCTGCTAAACAAATGGAAAAAAAAAAATCGTTTATTGTAACCTACACTCTGCAAAAAGAATGGCTTGAACGGGACTCTCCTAGGCTTATTTATGCAAGCCTGCTACCCAAACATATCTAGTGTTCCATCAACATGCAACTACCTACACTCTTAAAAGCATATACTGATCTAATGAGATATGTATGGTTGTATGCCTGTACAAATGGAAAAAAAAAACTGGCAGAAAACAGGGGCTACCTACCTACCTACCTACACTCTTAAAAGCACATACTGATCCATTAAAATATGTATGGTTACATACATATACAAATGGAAAGAAATTGTCTTAATTTTATCTCCACTCTGCCAAAAAAAATGACATTTTTATGCAGGTTACATGCTACCCATTCCATAATTCCAGTAATCCAACAACACGCACCTACCTTCACTCTTAAACACACATACCGATACATTGAGATATATATGGCTTTCAAATAGATTTTTTTTTACTCATTCAAATGTTTTCTTTTTATTAGTTTTCTTAACAAATCTCTTTTTAGTCTTCCAAAAAAAATCATTTTAGTCTTTCAAGTACGTGTTTATTTAGACTTCCCGAGTTGTTTTTTTTAAGTTTTCCAAACAGCAGTTTATTCATCTTCCAAGCAGTTTTTCAAACAGTTCTTTTAACCAAACAGATCTGTTTTAGTTTTCCAAAAAGCTCAATTTAAGTATTTTCAACAGTATTTTCGTAATACTAATTTGTTTTTGTCATCTGAACAAGTTTTTTTGTTTTTTCAGTCTTCTAAGTAGTTCTTATCTAGTCTTCCAAACGCAGGTCTTTTGTATCTTCAAACAGTTATTTCTTAGGGTCCTAAACAAATGGAAAAAAAAAATTCGCTTATTGTAACCTACTCTCTACAAAAAGAGGGACTTGAACGGGTCTCTCCTAGGCTTATTTATGCAAGCCTGCTACCCAAACATGTCTAGTATTCCATCAATATGCAACTACCTACACTCTTAAAACAATATACTGATCTAATGGGATATGTATGGTAGTGTGCCTTTACAAATGGAAAAAGAAAATGGCAAAAAGAGAGGCTACCTACCTACCTACCTACACTCTTAAAAGCACATACTGATCCATTAAAATATGTATGGTTACATACATATATAAATGGAAACAAATTTGCTTAATCTTACCTCCACTCTGCAAAAAAGGGACATTTTTATGGATTCATTTTTATTCAAACCTGCTACCCAGTAATCCAACAACACGCAGCTACCTACACTCTTAAACGCACCTACCGATCCATATATGGCTTTCAAACAGATTTTTTTATAGTCCTTCAAATTTTTCTTTTCTTTATTAGTTTTCTTAACAAACCTCTTTTTAGTCTTCCAATAAAAATTCTTTTTAGTCTTTCAATTTCGTGTTTATTTAGAGTTCCCGAGTTGTTTTTTTTAAGTTTTCCAAACAGTAGTTTATTGAACTTCGAAGCAGTTTTTCAAACAGTTCTTTTAACCAAACAGATCTGTTTTAGTTTTCCAAAAAGCTCTTTTTAAGTATTTTCAACAGTATTTTCGTAACACTAATTTTTTTTTGTCATCTGAACAGTTTTTTTTTTCAGTCTTCTAAATAGTTCTTATCAAGTCTTCCAAACGTGCTTTTTCGTTCTTCTTAATACAATTCTTTAATATTCTTGACAGGTCTTTTGTATCTTCCAACAGTTATTTCTTAGTCTCCTAAACAAATGGAAAAAAAAATCGCTTATTGTAACCTACACTCTGCAAAAAGAGGGGCTTGAACGGGTCTCTCCTAGGCTTATTTATGCAAGCCTGCTATCCAGACATCTGTCCAGTATTCCATCAACACGCAACTACCTACACTCTTAAAAGCATATACTGATCTAATGAGATATGTAAGTTAGTATGCCTGTACAAATGGAAAATAAAAAAATGGCAAAAAGAGGGGCTACCTACCTACCTACCTACACTCTTAAAAGCACATACTGATCCATTAAGATATGTATTCTTACATACATATACAAATGGAGAAGAAATTTGCTTAATTTTACCTGCACTCTGCAAAAAAAACCTTTTTTATGCAGCCTTTTGTATGCAAGCCTGTTACCCATTCCAGAAATCCAGTAATGCAACAACACGCGCCTAACTACACTCTGAAACGCACATACCGATCCATTGAGATATATATGGCTTTCAAACAGATTTTTTTTAGTCATTCAAATGTTTCTTTTCTTTTTATTAGTTTTCTTAACAAATCTCTTTTTAGTCTTCCAAAATTAATTCTTTTTCTTCTTTCAAGTACGTGTTTATTTTGAGTTCCCGAGTTGTTTTTTTTAAGTTTTCCAAACAGCAGTTTATTCATCTTCCAAGCAGTTTTTCAAACAGTTCTTTTAACCAAACAGATTTGTTTTAGTTTTCGAAAAAGCCCTTTTTAAGGTATTTTCAACATTATTTTCGTAACACTAATTTGTTTTTGTCATCTGAATGTTTTTTTTTTTTCAGTCTTCTAAATAGTTCTTATTTAGTCTTCGAAACGGATCTTTTTCGTTCTTCTTAATAGATTTCTTTAATCATCCTGGCAGGTCTTTTGTATCTTCAAACAGTTATTTCTTAGTCTGCTAAATAAATGGAAAAAAAGAAAATTCGCTTATTGTAACCTACACTCTGCAAAAAGAGGGGCTTGAAAGCGTCTCTCCTAGGCTTATTTATGCAAGCCTGCTACCCAAACATGTCAATTATTCCATCAACATGCAACTACCTATACTCTTAAAAGCATATACTGATGCAATGAGATATGTATGGTAGTATGCCTGTACTAATGGTAAAAATAAAACTGGCAAAAAGAGGGGCTACCTACCTACCTACCTACATTCTTAAAAGAACATACTGATCCATTAAAATATGTATGGTTACATACATATACAAATGGAAAGAAATTTGCTTAATTTTACCTCCACTCTGCAAACAAAAAAGGACATTTTTATTCAGGCTTTTTTATGCAAGCCTGCTACACATTCCATAATTCCAGTAATCCAACAACACGCACCTACCTACACTCTTAAACGCACTTACCGATCCCTTGAGATATATATGGCTTTCAAACAGATTTTTTTTAGTCCTTCAAATGTTTCTTTTTTTTATTAGTCTTCTTAACAAATCTCTTTTTAGTCTTCCAAAAGTAATTATTTAGAGTTTATTTAGAGTTCCCGAGTTGTTTTTTTTTAAGTTTTCCAAACAGCAGTTTATTCATCTTCCAAGCAGTTTTCAAACAGTTCTTTTAACCAAACAGATTTGTTTTAGTTCTCCAAAAAGCCCTTTTTAAGGTATTTTCAACATTATTTTCGTAACAATAATTTTTTTTTGTCATCTGAATAGTTTTTTTTTTCAGTCTTCTAAATAGTTCTTATCAAGTCTTCCAAACGGATCTTTTTCGTTCTTCTTAATCGAATTCTTTAATATTGCTGACAGGTCTTTTGTATCTTCCAACAGTTATTTCTTAGTCTCCTAAAGAAATGAAAAAAAAATTCGCTTATTGTAACCTACAATCTGCAAAAAGAGGATCTTGAACGGGTCTCTCCTAGGCTTATTTATGCAAGCCTGCTACCCAGTCATCTGTCCAGTATTCCATCAACACGCAGCTACCTACACTCTTAAAAGCATATACTGATCTGATGAGATATGTATGGTAGTATGCCTGTACAAATGGAAAAAAAAACTGGCAAAAAGAGGGGCTACCTACCTACCTACCTACCTACACTCTTAAAAGAACATACTGATCCATTAAGATATGTATTCTTACATACATATACAAATGGAAAACATATTTCCTTAATTTTCCCTCCACTCTTCAAAAAAAGGACTTCTTTATGTAGGCTTTTTTTATTCAAGCCTGCTACCCATTCCAGAAATCCAGTAGTCCAACAACACGCACCTACCTACACTCTTAAACATACATACCGATCCATTGAGATATATAAGGCTTTCAAACAGATCTTTTTTTTTAGTCCCTCAAATATTACTTTTTTTATTAGTTTTCTTAACAAATCTCTTTTTAGTTTTAAAAAGAATTCTTTTTACTCCTTAAAGTACGTGTTTATTTAGAGTTCCCGAATTGTTTATTTTTAGTTTTTCAAAGAGCAGTTTATTCATCTTCCATGCAGTTTTTCAAACAGTTCTTTTAACCAAATAGATCTGTTTTAGTTTTCCAAAAAGCCCTTTTTAAGGTATTTTCAACTTTATTTTCAAACACTAATTTGTTTTTGCCATCTGAACAGTTTTTTTTTTTTCAGTCTTCTAAATAGTTCTTATCTAGTCTTCCAAACGGATCGTTTTCGTTCTTCTTAATAGATTTCTTTAATCATCCTGGTAGGTGTTTTGTATCTTCCAACAGTTATTTCTTAGTCTCCTAAACAAATGGAAATAAGAAATCGCTTATTGTAATTTAGTCTCTGCAAAAAGAGTGGCTTGAACGTGTCTGTCCTAGGCTTATTTATGCAAGCCTGCTACCCAAACATCTGTCCAGTATTTCATTAACACGCAACTACCTACACTCTTAAAAGCATATACTGATCTATTGATATATGTATGGTAGTATGCCTGTACAAATGTAAAAAAAAATAATGGGAAAAAGAGGGGCTCCCTATCTACCTACCTACACTCTTAAAAGCACATACTGATCCATTAAGATATGTATTCTTACATACATATAAAAATGGAAAAAAAATTTGCTTAATTTTACCCGCACTCTGCAAAAAAAAAGATTTTTTTATTCAGGCTTTTTTATGCAATCCTGCTACCCATTCCAGAAATCCAGAAATGTAACTACACGCACCTACCAACACTCTTAAACGTACATTGAGATATATATGGCTTTCAAACACATTTTTTTCTAGTCCTTCAAATGTTTCTTTTTTTAATAGTTTTCTTAACAAATCTCTTTTTAGTCTTCCAAAATTAATTCTTTTTCTTCTTTCAAGTACGTGTTTATTTAGAGTTCCCGAGTTGTTCTTCTTAAGTTTTCCAAACAGCAGTTTATTCATCTTCCAAGCAGTTTTTCAAACAGTTCTTTTAACCAAACAGATCTGTTTTAGTTTTCCAAAAAGCCCTTTTTAAGGTATTTTCAATATTATTTTCGTAACACTAATTTGTTTTTGTCATCTGAACAGTTTTTTTTTTTTTTAGTCTTCTAAATAGTTCTTATCTAGTCTTCCAAACGGATGTTTTTCGTTCTTCATAATAGATTTCTTTAATCATCCTGGTAGGTCTTTTGTATCTTCAAACAGTTATTTCTAAGTCTCCTAAACAAATGGAAAAAAAGAAAATTCGCTTATTGTAACGTACTCTCTGCAAAAAGAGGGTCTTGAATGGGTCTCTCCTAGGCTTATTTATTCAATCCTACTACCCAAACATGTCTAGTGTTCCATCAACATGCAACTACCTACACTCTTAAAAGCATATCTAATGAGATATGTATGGAAGTATGCCTGTACCAATGGGAAAAAAAAACTGGCAAAAAGAGGGGCTACCTACCTACCTACCTACACTCTTAAAGGCACATACTGATCCATTAAAATATGTATGGTTACATACATATACAAATGGAAAGAAATTGGCTTAATTTTATCTCCACTCTGCCAAAAAAAATGACATTTTTATGCAGGCTTTTTTTATGCAAGGCTGCTACCCATTCCATAATTCCAGTAATCCAACAACACGCACCTACCTTCACTCTTAAACGCACATACCGATCCATTGAGATATATATGGCTTTCAAACAGAATTTTTTTAGTCCTTCAAATGTTATTTTTTTTATTAGTTTTCATAACAAATCTCTTTTTAGTCTTCCAAAAAGAAATCTTTTTAGTCTTTCAAGGACGTGTTTATTTAGAATTCCCGAGTTGTTTTTTTTAAGTTTTCGAAACAGCAGTTTATTCATCTTCCAAGCAGTTTTTCAAACAGTTCTTTTAACTAAACAGATCTGTTTTAGTTTTCCAAAAAGCTCAGTTTAAGTATTTTCAGCTGATCTAATGAGATATGTATGGTAGTATGCCTTTACAAAGGGAAAAAGAAAATGGCAAAAACAGGGGCTACCTACCTACCTACCTAAACTCTTAAAAGCACATACTGATCCATTAAAATATGTATGGTTACATACATATACAAATGGAAACAAATTTGCTTAATCTTACCTACACTCTGCAAAAAAAAAAGGACATTTTTATGCAGGCATTTTTATTCAAGCCTGCTACCCATTCCATAATTCCAGTAATCCAACAACACGCACCTACCTACACTCTTAAACGCACCTACCGATCCATAGAGATATATATGGCTTTCAAACAGATTTTTTTTAGTCCTTCAAATGTTATTTTTTTTTATTAGTTTTCATAACAAATCTCTTTTTAGTCTTCCAAAAAGAAATCTTTTTAGTCTTTCAAGTACGTGTTGATTTAGAATTCCCGAGTTGTTTTTTTTAAGTTTTCGAAACAGCAGTTTATTCATCTTCCAAGCAGTTTTTCAAACAGTTCTTTTAACCAAACCGATCTGTTTTAGTTTTCCAAAAAGCTCAATTTAAGTATTTTCAACAGTATTTTCGTAATACTAATTTGTTTTTGTCATCTGAACAATTTTTTTGTTTTTTCAGTCTTCTAAATAGTTCTTATCTAGTCTTCCAAACGGATCTTTTTCGTTCTTCTTAATATTTTTCTTTAATCATCCTCGCAGGTCTTTTGTATCTTCAAACAGTTATTTCTTAGTGTCCTAAACAAATGGAAAAAAAGAAAATTCGCTTATTGTAACCTACTCTCTGGAAAAAGAGGGACTTGAACGGGTCTCTCCTAGGATTATTTATGCAAGCCTGCTACCCAAACATGTCTAGTATTCCATCAACATGCAACTACCTACACTTTTAAAAGCATATACTGATGTAATGAGATATGTATGGTAGTATGCCTCTACAAATGGAAAAAGAAAATGGCAAAAAGAGGGGCTACCTACCTACCTACCTACACTCTTAAAAGCACATACTGATCCATTAAAATATGTATGCTTACATAGATATACAAATGGAAAGAAATTTGCTTAATTTTACCTCCACTCTGCAAACAAAAAAGGACATTTTTTTTGCAGGCTTTTTTATGCAAGTCTGATACACATTCCATAATTCCAGTAATCCAACAACACGCACCTACCTACACTCTTGAACGCACATACCGATCCATTGAGATATATATGGCTTTCAAACATATTTTTTTTTAATCCTTCAAATGTTTCTTTTTTTATTAGTTTTCTTAACAAATCTCTTTTTAGTCATCCAAAATTAATTCTTTTTCTTCTTTCAAGTACGTGTGTATTTAGGGTTCCCGAGTTGTTTTTTTTAAGTTTTCCAAACAGCAGTTTATTCATCTTCCAAGCAGTTTTCAAACAGTTCTTTTAACCAAACAGATGTCTTAGTTTTCCAAAAGCCCTTTGTAAGGTATTTCAACATTATTTTCGTAACACTTATTTGTTTTTGTCATCTGAACAGTTTTTTTTTTTCAGTCTTCTAAATAGTTCTTATCTAGTCTTCCAAACGGATCTTTTTCGTTCTTCTTAATAGATTTCTTTAATCATCCTCGCAGGTCTTTTGTATCTTCAAACAGTTATTTCTTAGTCTGCTAAACAAGTGGAAAGAAAGAAAATACGCTTATTGTAACCTACACTGTGCAAAAAGATTGGCTTGAACGGGTCTCTCCTAGGCTTATTTTATGGAAGCCTGCTACCCAAACATTTCTAGTGTTCCATCAACAGGCAACTACCTACACTCTTAAAAGCATATGAGATATGTATGGTAGTATGCCTGTACCAATGGAAAAAAAAAAACTGGCAAAAAACAGGGGCTACCTACCTACCTACCTACACTCTCAAAAGCACATACTGATCCATTAAAATATGTATGGTTACATACATATACAAATGGAAAGAAATTGGCTTAATTCTATCTCCACTATGCAAAAAAAAAAATGACATTTTTATGCAGGCTTTTTTATGCAAGCCTGCTACCCATTCCATAATTCCAGTAATCCAACAACATGCACATGTCTACACTCTGAAACGCACATACCGATCCATTGAGATATATATAGCTTTCAGAGATTTTTTTTAGTCCTTCAAATGTTTCTTTTTTTATTACTTTTCTTAACAAATCTCTTTTTATTCTTCCAAAAAAAATTCTTTTTAGTCTTTCAAGTACGTGTTTATTTAGAGTTCCCGACTTGTTTTTATTAAGTTTTCCAAACAGCATTTTATTCATCTTCCAAGCAGTTTTTCAAACAGTTCTTTTAACCAAACCGATCTGTTTTAGTTTTCCAAAAAGCTCAATTTAAGTATTTTCAACAGTATTTTCGTAATACTAATTTGTTTTTGTCATCTGAACAATTTTTTTGTTTTTTCAGTCTTCTAAATAGTTCTTATCTAGTCTTCCAAACGGATCTTTTTCGTTCTTCTTAATATTTTTCTTTAATCATCCTCGCAGGTCTTTTGTATCTTCAAACAGTTATTTCTTAGTGTCATAAACAAATGGAAAAAAAGAAATTCGCTTATTGTAACCTACTCTCTGGAAAAAGAGGGACTTGAACGGGTCTCTCCTAGGATTATTTATGCAAGCCTGCTACCCAAACATGTCTAGTATTCCATCAACATGCAACTACCTACACTCTTAAAAGCATATACTGATGTAATGAGATATGTATGGTAGTATGCCTCTACAAATGGAAAAAGAAAATGGCAAAAAGAGGGGCTACCTACCTACCTACCTACACTCTTAAAAGCACATACTGATCCATTAAAATATGTATGGTTACATAGATATACAAATGGAAAGAAATTTGCTTAATTTTACCTCCACTCTGCAAACAAAAAAGGACATTTTTTTGCAGGCTTTTTTATGCAAGCCTGATACACATTCCATAATTCCAGTAATCCAACAACACGCACCTACCTACACTCTTGAACGCACATACCGATCCATTGAGATATATATGGCTTTCAAACATATTTTTTTTTAATCCTTCAAATGTTTCTTTTTTTATTAGTTTTCTTAACAAATCTCTTTTTAGTCATCCAAAATTAATTCTTTTTCTTCTTTCAAGTACGTGTGTATTTAGGGTTCCCGAGTTGTTTTTTTTAAGTTTTCCAAACAGCAGTTTATTCATCTTCCAAGCAGTTTTTCAAACAGTTCTTTTAACCAAACAGATGTCTTAGTTTTCCAAAAGCCCTTTGTAAGGTATTTCAACATTATTTTCGTAACACTTATTTGTTTTTGTCATCTGAACAGTTTTTTTTTTTCAGTCTTCTAAATAGTTCTTATCTAGTCTTCCAAACGGATCTTTTTCGTTCTTCTTAATAGATTTCTTTAATCATCCTCGCAGGTCTTTTGTATCTTCAAACAGTTATTTCTTAGTCTGCTAAACAAGTGGAAAGAAAGAAAATACGCTTATTGTAACCTACACTGTGCAAAAAGATTGGCTTGAACGGGTCTCTCCTAGGCTTATTTTATGGAAGCCTGCTACCCAAACATTTCTAGTGTTCCATCAACAGGCAACTACCTACACTCTTAAAAGCATATGAGATATGTATGGTAGTATGCCTGTACCAATGGAAAAAAAAAAACTGGCAAAAAACAGGGGCTACCTACCTACCTACCTACACTCTCAAAAGCACATACTGATCCATTAAAATATGTATGGTTACATACATATACAAATGGAAAGAAATTGGCTTAATTCTATCTCCACTATGCAAAAAAAAAAAATGACATTTTTATGCAGGCTTTTTTATGCAAGCCTGCTACCCATTCCATAATTCCAGTAATCCAACAACATGCACATGTCTACACTCTGAAACGCACATACCGATCCATTGAGATATATATAGCTTTCAGAGATTTTTTTTAGTCCTTCAAATGTTTCTTTTTTTATTACTTTTCTTAACAAATCTCTTTTTATTCTTCCAAAAAAAATTCTTTTTAGTCTTTCAAGTACGTGTTTATTTAGAGTTCCCGACTTGTTTTTATTAAGTTTTCCAAACAGCATTTTATTCATCTTCCAAGCAGTTTTTCAAACAGTTCTTTTAACCAAACCGATCTGTTTTAGTTTTCCAAAAAGCTCAATTTAAGTATTTTCAACAGTATTTTCGTAATACTAATTTGTTTTTGTCATCTGAACAATTTTTTTGTTTTTTCAGTCTTCTAAATAGTTCTTATCTAGTCTTCCAAACGGATCTTTTTCGTTCTTCTTAATATTTTTCTTTAATCATCCTCGCAGGTCTTTTGTATCTTCAAACAGTTATTTCTTAGTGTCATAAACAAATGGAAAAAAAGAAAATTCGCTTATTGTAACCTACTCTCTGGAAAAAGAGGGACTTGAACGGGTCTCTCCTAGGATTATTTATGCAAGCCTGCTACCCAAACATGTCTAGTATTCCATCAACATGCAACTACCTACACTCTTAAAAGCATATACTGATGTAATGAGATATGTATGGTAGTATGCCTCTACAAATGGAAAAAGAAAATGGCAAAAAGAGGGGCTACCTACCTACCTACCTACACTCTTAAAAGCACATACTGATCCATTAAAATATGTATGGTTACATAGATATACAAATGGAAAGAAATTTGCTTAATTTTACCTCCACTCTGCAAACAAAAAAGGACATTTTTTTTGCAGGCTTTTTTATGCAAGTCTGATACACATTCCATAATTCCAGTAATCCAACAACACGCACCTACCTACACTCTTGAACGCACATACCGATCCATTGAGATATATATGGCTTTCAAACATATTTTTTTTTAATCCTTCAAATGTTTCTTTTTTTATTAGTTTTCTTAACAAATCTCTTTTTAGTCATCCAAAATTAATTCTTTTTCTTCTTTCAAGTACGTGTGTATTTAGGGTTCCCGAGTTGTTTTTTTTAAGTTTTCCAAACAGCAGTTTATTCATCTTCCAAGCAGTTTTTCAAACAGTTCTTTTAACCAAACAGATGTCTTAGTTTTCCAAAAGCCCTTTGTAAGGTATTTCAACATTATTTTCGTAACACTTATTTGTTTTTGTCATCTGAACAGTTTTTTTTTTTTCAGTCTTCTAAATAGTTCTTATCTAGTCTTCCAAACGGATCTTTTTCGTTCTTCTTAATAGATTTCTTTAATCATCCTCGCAGGTCTTTTGTATCTTCAAACAGTTATTTCTTAGTCTGCTAAACAAGTGGAAAGAAAGAAAATACGCTTATTGTAACCTACACTGTGCAAAAAGATTGGCTTGAACGGGTCTCTCCTAGGCTTATTTTATGGAAGCCTGCTACCCAAACATTTCTAGTGTTCCATCAACAGGCAACTACCTACACTCTTAAAAGCATATGAGATATGTATGGTAGTATGCCTGTACCAATGGAAAAAAAAAAACTGGCAAAAAACAGGGGCTACCTACCTACCTACCTACACTCTCAAAAGCACATACTGATCCATTAAAATATGTATGGTTACATACATATACAAATGGAAAGAAATTGGCTTAATTCTATCTCCACTATGCAAAAAAAAAAAATGACATTTTTATGCAGGCTTTTTTATGCAAGCCTGCTACCCATTCCATAATTCCAGTAATCCAACAACATGCACATGTCTACACTCTGAAACGCACATACCGATCCATTGAGATATATATAGCTTTCAGAGATTTTTTTTAGTCCTTCAAATGTTTCTTTTTTTATTACTTTTCTTAACAAATCTCTTTTTATTCTTCCAAAAAAAATTCTTTTTAGTCTTTCAAGTACGTGTTTATTTAGAGTTCCCGACTTGTTTTTATTAAGTTTTCCAAACAGCATTTTATTCATCTTCCAAGCAGTTTTTCAAACAGTTCTTTTAACCAAACCGATCTGTTTTAGTTTTCCAAAAAGCTCAATTTAAGTATTTTCAACAGTATTTTCGTAATACTAATTTGTTTTTGTCATCTGAACAATTTTTTTGTTTTTTCAGTCTTCTAAATAGTTCTTATCTAGTCTTCCAAACGGATCTTTTTCGTTCTTCTTAATATTTTTCTTTAATCATCCTCGCAGGTCTTTTGTATCTTCAAACAGTTATTTCTTAGTGTCATAAACAAATGGAAAAAAAGAGAATTCGCTTATTGTAACCTACTCTCTGGAAAAAGAGGGACTTGAACGGGTCTCTCCTAGGATTATTTATGCAAGCCTGCTACCCAAACATGTCTAGTATTCCATCAACATGCAACTACCTACACTTTTAAAAGCATATACTGATGTAATGAGATATGTATGGTAGTATGCCTCTACAAATGGAAAAAGAAAATGGCAAAAAGAGGGGCTACCTACCTACCTACCTACACTCTTAAAAGCACATACTGATCCATTAAAATATGTATGGTTACATAGATATACAAATGGAAAGAAATTTGCTTAATTTTACCTCCACTCTGCAAACAAAAAAGGACATTTTTTTTGCAGGCTTTTTTATGCAAGTCTGATACACATTCCATAATTCCAGTAATCCAACAACACGCACCTACCTACACTCTTGAACGCACATACCGATCCATTGAGATATATATGGCTTTCAAACATATTTTTTTTTAATCCTTCAAATGTTTCTTTTTTTATTAGTTTTCTTAACAAATCTCTTTTTAGTCATCCAAAATTAATTCTTTTTCTTCTTTCAAGTACGTGTGTATTTAGGGTTCCCGAGTTGTTTTTTTTAAGTTTTCCAAACAGCAGTTTATTCATCTTCCAAGCAGTTTTTCAAACAGTTCTTTTAACCAAACAGATGTCTTAGTTTTCCAAAAGCCCTTTGTAAGGTATTTCAACATTATTTTCGTAACACTTATTTGTTTTTGTCATCTGAACAGTTTTTTTTTTTTCAGTCTTCTAAATAGTTCTTATCTAGTCTTCCAAACGGATCTTTTTCGTTCTTCTTAATAGATTTCTTTAATCATCCTCGCAGGTCTTTTGTATCTTCAAACAGTTATTTCTTAGTCTGCTAAACAAGTGGAAAGAAAGAAAATACGCTTATTGTAACCTACACTGTGCAAAAAGATTGGCTTGAACGGGTCTCTCCTAGGCTTATTTTATGGAAGCCTGCTACCCAAACATTTCTAGTGTTCCATCAACAGGCAACTACCTACACTCTTAAAAGCATATGAGATATGTATGGTAGTATGCCTGTACCAATGGAAAAAAAAAAACTGGCAAAAAACAGGGGCTACCTACCTACCTACCTACACTCTCAAAAGCACATACTGATCCATTAAAATATGTATGGTTACATACATATACAAATGGAAAGAAATTGGCTTAATTCTATCTCCACTATGCAAAAAAAAAAAATGACATTTTTATGCAGGCTTTTTTATGCAAGCCTGCTACCCATTCCATAATTCCAGTAATCCAACAACATGCACATGTCTACACTCTGAAACGCACATACCGATCCATTGAGATATATATAGCTTTCAGAGATTTTTTTTAGTCCTTCAAATGTTTCTTTTTTTATTACTTTTCTTAACAAATCTCTTTTTATTCTTCCAAAAAAAATTCTTTTTAGTCTTTCAAGTACGTGTTTATTTAGAGTTCCCGACTTGTTTTTATTAAGTTTTCCAAACAGCATTTTATTCATCTTCCAAGCAGTTTTTCAAACAGTTCTTTTAACCAAACCGATCTGTTTTAGTTTTCCAAAAAGCTCAATTTAAGTATTTTCAACAGTATTTTCGTAATACTAATTTGTTTTTGTCATCTGAACAATTTTTTTGTTTTTTCAGTCTTCTAAATAGTTCTTATCTAGTCTTCCAAACGGATCTTTTTCGTTCTTCTTAATATTTTTCTTTAATCATCCTCGCAGGTCTTTTGTATCTTCAAACAGTTATTTCTTAGTGTCCTAAACAAATGGAAAAAAAGAAAATTCGCTTATTGTAACCTACTCTCTGGAAAAAGAGGGACTTGAACGGGTCTCTCCTAGGATTATTTATGCAAGCCTGCTACCCAAACATGTCTAGTATTCCATCAACATGCAACTACCTACACTCTTAAAAGCATATACTGATGTAATGAGATATGTATGGTAGTATGCCTCTACAAATGGAAAAAGAAAATGGCAAAAAGAGGGGCTACCTACCTACCTACCTACACTCTTAAAAGCACATACTGATCCATTAAAATATGTATGGTTACATAGATATACAAATGGAAAGAAATTTGCTTAATTTTACCTCCACTCTGCAAACAAAAAAGGACATTTTTTTTGCAGGCTTTTTTATGCAAGTCTGATACACATTCCATAATTCCAGTAATCCAACAACACGCACCTACCTACACTCTTGAACGCACATACCGATCCATTGAGATATATATGGCTTTCAAACATATTTTTTTTTAATCCTTCAAATGTTTCTTTTTTTATTAGTTTTCTTAACAAATCTCTTTTTAGTCATCCAAAATTAATTCTTTTTCTTCTTTCAAGTACGTGTGTATTTAGGGTTCCCGAGTTGTTTTTTTTAAGTTTTCCAAACAGCAGTTTATTCATCTTCCAAGCAGTTTTTCAAACAGTTCTTTTAACCAAACAGATGTCTTAGTTTTCCAAAAGCCCTTTGTAAGGTATTTCAACATTATTTTCGTAACACTTATTTGTTTTTGTCATCTGAACAGTTTTTTTTTTTCAGTCTTCTAAATAGTTCTTATCTAGTCTTCCAAACGGATCTTTTTCGTTCTTCTTAATAGATTTCTTTAATCATCCTCGCAGGTCTTTTGTATCTTCAAACAGTTATTTCTTAGTCTGCTAAACAAGTGGAAAGAAAGAAAATACGCTTATTGTAACCTACACTGTGCAAAAAGATTGGCTTGAACGGGTCTCTCCTAGGCTTATTTTATGGAAGCCTGCTACCCAAACATTTCTAGTGTTCCATCAACAGGCAACTACCTACACTCTTAAAAGCATATGAGATATGTATGGTAGTATGCCTGTACCAATGGAAAAAAAAAAACTGGCAAAAAACAGGGGCTACCTACCTACCTACCTACACTCTCAAAAGCACATACTGATCCATTAAAATATGTATGGTTACATACATATACAAATGGAAAGAAATTGGCTTAATTCTATCTCCACTATGCAAAAAAAAAAAATGACATTTTTATGCAGGCTTTTTTATGCAAGCCTGCTACCCATTCCATAATTCCAGTAATCCAACAACATGCACATGTCTACACTCTGAAACGCACATACCGATCCATTGAGATATATATAGCTTTCAGAGATTTTTTTTAGTCCTTCAAATGTTTCTTTTTTTATTACTTTTCTTAACAAATCTCTTTTTATTCTTCCAAAAAAAATTCTTTTTAGTCTTTCAAGTACGTGTTTATTTAGAGTTCCCGACTTGTTTTTATTAAGTTTTCCAAACAGCATTTTATTCATCTTCCAAGCAGTTTTTCAAACAGTTCTTTTAACCAAACCGATCTGTTTTAGTTTTCCAAAAAGCTCAATTTAAGTATTTTCAACAGTATTTTCGTAATACTAATTTGTTTTTGTCATCTGAACAATTTTTTTGTTTTTTCAGTCTTCTAAATAGTTCTTATCTAGTCTTCCAAACGGATCTTTTTCGTTCTTCTTAATATTTTTCTTTAATCATCCTCGCAGGTCTTTTGTATCTTCAAACAGTTATTTCTTAGTGTCCTAAACAAATGGAAAAAAAGAAAATTCGCTTATTGTAACCTACTCTCTGGAAAAAGAGGGACTTGAACGGGTCTCTCCTAGGATTATTTATGCAAGCCTGCTACCCAAACATGTCTAGTATTCCATCAACATGCAACTACCTACACTCTTAAAAGCATATACTGATGTAATGAGATATGTATGGTAGTATGCCTCTACAAATGGAAAAAGAAAATGGCAAAAAGAGGGGCTACCTACCTACCTACCTACACTCTTAAAAGCACATACTGATCCATTAAAATATGTATGGTTACATAGATATACAAATGGAAAGAAATTTGCTTAATTTTACCTCCACTCTGCAAACAAAAAAGGACATTTTTTTTGCAGGCTTTTTTATGCAAGTCTGATACACATTCCATAATTCCAGTAATCCAACAACACGCACCTACCTACACTCTTGAACGCACATACCGATCCATTGAGATATATATGGCTTTCAAACATATTTTTTTTTAATCCTTCAAATGTTTCTTTTTTTATTAGTTTTCTTAACAAATCTCTTTTTAGTCATCCAAAATTAATTCTTTTTCTTCTTTCAAGTACGTGTGTATTTAGGGTTCCCGAGTTGTTTTTTTTAAGTTTTCCAAACAGCAGTTTATTCATCTTCCAAGCAGTTTTTCAAACAGTTCTTTTAACCAAACAGATGTCTTAGTTTTCCAAAAGCCCTTTGTAAGGTATTTCAACATTATTTTCGTAACACTTATTTGTTTTTGTCATCTGAACAGTTTTTTTTTTTCAGTCTTCTAAATAGTTCTTATCTAGTCTTCCAAACGGATCTTTTTCGTTCTTCTTAATAGATTTCTTTAATCATCCTCGCAGGTCTTTTGTATCTTCAAACAGTTATTTCTTAGTCTGCTAAACAAGTGGAAAGAAAGAAAATACGCTTATTGTAACCTACACTGTGCAAAAAGATTGGCTTGAACGGGTCTCTCCTAGGCTTATTTTATGGAAGCCTGCTACCCAAACATTTCTAGTGTTCCATCAACAGGCAACTACCTACACTCTTAAAAGCATATGAGATATGTATGGTAGTATGCCTGTACCAATGGAAAAAAAAAAAACTGGCAAAAAACAGGGGCTACCTACCTACCTACCTACACTCTCAAAAGCACATACTGATCCATTAAAATATGTATGGTTACATACATATACAAATGGAAAGAAATTGGCTTAATTCTATCTCCACTATGCAAAAAAAAAAATGACATTTTTATGCAGGCTTTTTTATGCAAGCCTGCTACCCATTCCATAATTCCAGTAATCCAACAACATGCACATGTCTACACTCTGAAACGCACATACCGATCCATTGAGATATATATAGCTTTCAGAGATTTTTTTTAGTCCTTCAAATGTTTCTTTTTTTATTACTTTTCTTAACAAATCTCTTTTTATTCTTCCAAAAAAAATTCTTTTTAGTCTTTCAAGTACGTGTTTATTTAGAGTTCCCGACTTGTTTTTATTAAGTTTTCCAAACAGCATTTTATTCATCTTCCAAGCAGTTTTTCAAACAGTTCTTTTAACCAAACCGATCTGTTTTAGTTTTCCAAAAAGCTCAATTTAAGTATTTTCAACAGTATTTTCGTAATACTAATTTGTTTTTGTCATCTGAACAATTTTTTTGTTTTTTCAGTCTTCTAAATAGTTCTTATCTAGTCTTCCAAACGGATCTTTTTCGTTCTTCTTAATATTTTTCTTTAATCATCCTCGCAGGTCTTTTGTATCTTCAAACAGTTATTTCTTAGTGTCCTAAACAAATGGAAAAAAAGAAAATTCGCTTATTGTAACCTACTCTCTGGAAAAAGAGGGACTTGAACGGGTCTCTCCTAGGATTATTTATGCAAGCCTGCTACCCAAACATGTCTAGTATTCCATCAACATGCAACTACCTACACTCTTAAAAGCATATACTGATGTAATGAGATATGTATGGTAGTATGCCTCTACAAATGGAAAAAGAAAATGGCAAAAAGAGGGGCTACCTACCTACCTACCTACACTCTTAAAAGCACATACTGATCCATTAAAATATGTATGGTTACATAGATATACAAATGGAAAGAAATTTGCTTAATTTTACCTCCACTCTGCAAACAAAAAAGGACATTTTTTTTGCAGGCTTTTTTATGCAAGTCTGATACACATTCCATAATTCCAGTAATCCAACAACACGCACCTACCTACACTCTTGAACGCACATACCGATCCATTGAGATATATATGGCTTTCAAACATATTTTTTTTTAATCCTTCAAATGTTTCTTTTTTTATTAGTTTTCTTAACAAATCTCTTTTTAGTCATCCAAAATTAATTCTTTTTCTTCTTTCAAGTACGTGTGTATTTAGGGTTCCCGAGTTGTTTTTTTTAAGTTTTCCAAACAGCAGTTTATTCATCTTCCAAGCAGTTTTTCAAACAGTTCTTTTAACCAAACAGATGTCTTAGTTTTCCAAAAGCCCTTTGTAAGGTATTTCAACATTATTTTCGTAACACTTATTTGTTTTTGTCATCTGAACAGTTTTTTTTTTTCAGTCTTCTAAATAGTTCTTATCTAGTCTTCCAAACGGATCTTTTTCGTTCTTCTTAATAGATTTCTTTAATCATCCTCGCAGGTCTTTTGTATCTTCAAACAGTTATTTCTTAGTCTGCTAAACAAGTGGAAAGAAAGAAAATACGCTTATTGTAACCTACACTGTGCAAAAAGATTGGCTTGAACGGGTCTCTCCTAGGCTTATTTTATGGAAGCCTGCTACCCAAACATTTCTAGTGTTCCATCAACAGGCAACTACCTACACTCTTAAAAGCATATGAGATATGTATGGTAGTATGCCTGTACCAATGGAAAAAAAAAAACTGGCAAAAAACAGGGGCTACCTACCTACCTACCTACACTCTCAAAAGCACATACTGATCCATTAAAATATGTATGGTTACATACATATACAAATGGAAAGAAATTGGCTTAATTCTATCTCCACTATGCAAAAAAAAAAAATGACATTTTTATGCAGGCTTTTTTATGCAAGCCTGCTACCCATTCCATAATTCCAGTAATCCAACAACATGCACATGTCTACACTCTGAAACGCACATACCGATCCATTGAGATATATATAGCTTTCAGAGATTTTTTTTAGTCCTTCAAATGTTTCTTTTTTTATTACTTTTCTTAACAAATCTCTTTATTCTTCCAAAAAAAATTCTTTTTAGTCTTTCAAGTACGTGTTTATTTAGAGTTCCCGACTTGTTTTTATTAAGTTTTCCAAACAGCATTTTATTCATCTTCCAAGCAGTTTTTCAAACAGTTCTTTTAACCAAACCGATCTGTTTTAGTTTTCCAAAAAGCTCAATTTAAGTATTTTCAACAGTATTTTCGTAATACTAATTTGTTTTTGTCATCTGAACAATTTTTTTGTTTTTTCAGTCTTCTAAATAGTTCTTATCTAGTCTTCCAAACGGATCTTTTTCGTTCTTCTTAATATTTTTCTTTAATCATCCTCGCAGGTCTTTTGTATCTTCAAACAGTTATTTCTTAGTGTCCTAAACAAATGGAAAAAAAGAAAATTCGCTTATTGTAACCTACTCTCTGGAAAAAGAGGGACTTGAACGGGTCTCTCCTAGGATTATTTATGCAAGCCTGCTACCCAAACATGTCTAGTATTCCATCAACATGCAACTACCTACACTCTTAAAAGCATATACTGATGTAATGAGATATGTATGGTAGTATGCCTCTACAAATGGAAAAAGAAAATGGCAAAAAGAGGGGCTACCTACCTACCTACCTACACTCTTAAAAGCACATACTGATCCATTAAAATATGTATGCTTACATAGATATACAAATGGAAAGAAATTTGCTTAATTTTACCTCCACTCTGCAAACAAAAAAGGACATTTTTTTGCAGGCTTTTTTATGCAAGCCTGATACACATTCCATAATTCCAGTAATCCAACAACACGCACCTACCTACACTCTTGAACGCACATACCGATCCATTGAGATATATATGGCTTTCAAACATATTTTTTTTTAATCCTTCAAATGTTTCTTTTTTTATTAGTTTTCTTAACAAATCTCTTTTTAGTCATCCAAAATTAATTCTTTTTCTTCTTTCAAGTACGTGTGTATTTAGGGTTCCCGAGTTGTTTTTTTTAAGTTTTCCAAACAGCAGTTTATTCATCTTCCAAGCAGTTTTTCAAACAGTTCTTTTAACCAAACAGATGTCTTAGTTTTCCAAAAGCCCTTTGTAAGGTATTTCAACATTATTTTCGTAACACTTATTTGTTTTTGTCATCTGAACAGTTTTTTTTTTTCAGTCTTCTAAATAGTTCTTATCTAGTCTTCCAAACGGATCTTTTTCGTTCTTCTTAATAGATTTCTTTAATCATCCTCGCAGGTCTTTTGTATCTTCAAACAGTTATTTCTTAGTCTGCTAAACAAGTGGAAAGAAAGAAAATACGCTTATTGTAACCTACACTGTGCAAAAAGATTGGCTTGAACGGGTCTCTCCTAGGCTTATTTTATGGAAGCCTGCTACCCAAACATTTCTAGTGTTCCATCAACAGGCAACTACCTACACTCTTAAAAGCATATGAGATATGTATGGTAGTATGCCTGTACCAATGGAAAAAAAAAAACTGGCAAAAAACAGGGGCTACCTACCTACCTACCTACACTCTCAAAAGCACATACTGATCCATTAAAATATGTATGGTTACATACATATACAAATGGAAAGAAATTGGCTTAATTCTATCTCCACTATGCAAAAAAAAAAAATGACATTTTTATGCAGGCTTTTTTATGCAAGCCTGCTACCCATTCCATAATTCCAGTAATCCAACAACATGCACATGTCTACACTCTGAAACGCACATACCGATCCATTGAGATATATATAGCTTTCAGAGATTTTTTTTAGTCCTTCAAATGTTTCTTTTTTTATTACTTTTCTTAACAAATCTCTTTTTATTCTTCCAAAAAAAATTCTTTTTAGTCTTTCAAGTACGTGTTTATTTAGAGTTCCCGACTTGTTTTTATTAAGTTTTCCAAACAGCATTTTATTCATCTTCCAAGCAGTTTTTCAAACAGTTCTTTTAACCAAACCGATCTGTTTTAGTTTTCCAAAAAGCTCAATTTAAGTATTTTCAACAGTATTTTCGTAATACTAATTTGTTTTTGTCATCTGAACAATTTTTTTGTTTTTTCAGTCTTCTAAATAGTTCTTATCTAGTCTTCCAAACGGATCTTTTTCGTTCTTCTTAATATTTTTCTTTAATCATCCTCGCAGGTCTTTTGTATCTTCAAACAGTTATTTCTTAGTGTCCTAAACAAATGGAAAAAAAGAAAATTCGCTTATTGTAACCTACTCTCTGGAAAAAGAGGGACTTGAACGGGTCTCTCCTAGGATTATTTATGCAAGCCTGCTACCCAAACATGTCTAGTATTCCATCAACATGCAACTACCTACACTCTTAAAAGCATATACTGATGTAATGAGATATGTATGGTAGTATGCCTCTACAAATGGAAAAAGAAAATGGCAAAAAGAGGGGCTACCTACCTACCTACCTACACTCTTAAAAGCACATACTGATCCATTAAAATATGTATGGTTACATAGATATACAAATGGAAAGAAATTTGCTTAATTTTACCTCCACTCTGCAAACAAAAAAGGACATTTTTTTTGCAGGCTTTTTTATGCAAGTCTGATACACATTCCATAATTCCAGTAATCCAACAACACGCACCTACCTACACTCTTGAACGCACATACCGATCCATTGAGATATATATGGCTTTCAAACATATTTTTTTTTAATCCTTCAAATGTTTCTTTTTTTATTAGTTTTCTTAACAAATCTCTTTTTAGTCATCCAAAATTAATTCTTTTTCTTCTTTCAAGTACGTGTGTATTTAGGGTTCCCGAGTTGTTTTTTTTAAGTTTTCCAAACAGCAGTTTATTCATCTTCCAAGCAGTTTTTCAAACAGTTCTTTTAACCAAACAGATGTCTTAGTTTTCCAAAAGCCCTTTGTAAGGTATTTCAACATTATTTTCGTAACACTTATTTGTTTTTGTCATCTGAACAGTTTTTTTTTTTCAGTCTTCTAAATAGTTCTTATCTAGTCTTCCAAACGGATCTTTTTCGTTCTTCTTAATAGATTTCTTTAATCATCCTCGCAGGTCTTTTGTATCTTCAAACAGTTATTTCTTAGTCTGCTAAACAAGTGGAAAGAAAGAAAATACGCTTATTGTAACCTACACTGTGCAAAAAGATTGGCTTGAACGGGTCTCTCCTAGGCTTATTTTATGGAAGCCTGCTACCCAAACATTTCTAGTGTTCCATCAACAGGCAACTACCTACACTCTTAAAAGCATATGAGATATGTATGGTAGTATGCCTGTACCAATGGAAAAAAAAAAACTGGCAAAAAACAGGGGCTACCTACCTACCTACCTACACTCTCAAAAGCACATACTGATCCATTAAAATATGTATGGTTACATACATATACAAATGGAAAGAAATTGGCTTAATTCTATCTCCACTATGCAAAAAAAAAAAATGACATTTTTATGCAGGCTTTTTTATGCAAGCCTGCTACCCATTCCATAATTCCAGTAATCCAACAACATGCACATGTCTACACTCTGAAACGCACATACCGATCCATTGAGATATATATAGCTTTCAGAGATTTTTTTTAGTCCTTCAAATGTTTCTTTTTTTTAATTAGTTTTCTTAACAAATCTCTTTTTATTCTTCCAAAATTAATTCTTTTTCTTCTTTCAAGTACGTGTTTATTTAGAGTTCCCGACTTGTTTTTTTTAAGTGTTCCAAATAGCAGTTTATTCATCTTCCAAGCAGTTTTTCAAACAGTTCTTTTAACCAAACAGATTTGTTTTAGTTCTCGAAAAAGCCCTTTTTAAGGTATTTTCAACATTATTTTCGTAACACTAATTTGTTTTTGTCATCTGAACAGTTTTTTTTTTCAGTCTTCTAAATAGTTCTTATTTAGTCTTCCAAAAGGATCTTTTTCGTTTTTCTTAATAGATTTCTTTAATCATCCTGGCAGATCTTTTGTATTTTCAAACAGTTATTTCTTAGTCTCCTAAACAAATGGAAAAAAAGAAAATTCGCTTATTGTAACCTACACTCTTCAAAAAGAGGGGCTTGAACGTGTCTCTCCTAGGCTTATTTATGCAAGCCTGCTACCCAAACATGTCTCTAATTCCATCAACATGCAACTACCTACAGTCTTAAAAGCATATACAGATCCAATGAGATATATTTGGTAGTATGCCTGTACAGATGGGGGAAAAAAAAAAACTGGCAAAAAGAGGGGCTACCTACTTACCTACCTTCACTCTTAAAAGCACATACTGATCCATTAAAATATGTGTGGTTACATACATATACAAATGGAAAGAAATTTGCTTAATTTTACCTCCACTCTACAAATAAAAAAGGCATTTTTATGCAGGCTTTTTTATGCAAGCCTGCTACCCATTCCATAATTCCAGTAATCCAACAACACGCACCTACCTACACTCTTGAACGCACATACCGATCCATTGAGATATATATGGCTTTCAAACATATTTTTTTTTAATCCTTCAAATGTTTCTTTTTTTATTAGTTTTCTTAACAAATCTCTTTTTAGTCATCCAAAATTAATTCTTTTTCTTCTTTCAAGTACGTGTGTATTTAGGGTTCCCGAGTTGTTTTTTTTAAGTTTTCCAAACAGCAGTTTATTCATCTTCCAAGCAGTTTTTCAAACAGTTCTTTTAACCAAACAGATGTCTTAGTTTTCCAAAAGCCCTTTGTAAGGTATTTCAACATTATTTTCGTAACACTTATTTGTTTTTGTCATCTGAACAGTTTTTTTTTCAGTCTTCTAAATAGTTCTTATCTAGTCTTCCAAACGGATCTTTTTCGTTCTTCTTAATAGATTTCTTTAATCATCCTCGCAGGTCTTTTGTATCTTCAAACAGTTATTTCTTAGTCTGCTAAACAAGTGGAAAGAAAGAAAATTCGCTTATTGTAACCTACACTGTGCAAAAAGAGTGGCTTAAATTGATCTCTCCTAGGCTTATATATGGAAGCCTGCTACCCAAATATTTCTAGTGTTCCATCAACGGGCAACTACCTACACTCTTAAAAGCATATGAGATATGTATGGTAGTATGCCTGTACCAATGGAAAAAAAAAACTGGCAAAAAACAGGGGCTACCTACCTACCTACCTACACTCTCAAAAGCACATACTGATCCATTAAAATATGTATGGTTACATACATATACAAATGGAAAGAAATTGGCTTAATTCTATCTCCACTATGCAAAAAAAAAAAATGACATTTTTATGCAGGCTTTTTTATGCAAGCCTGCTACCCATTCCATAATTCCAGTAATCCAACAACATGCACATGTCTACACTCTGAAACGCACATACCGATCCATTGAGATATATATAGCTTTCAGAGATTTTTTTTAGTCCTTCAAATGTTTCTTTTTTTATTACTTTTCTTAACAAATCTCCTTTTATTCTTCCAAAAAAAATTCTTTTTAGTCTTTCAAGTACGTGTTTATTTAGAGTTCCCGACTTGTTTTTATTAAGTTTTCCAAACAGCATTTTATTCATCTTCCAAGCAGTTTTTCAAACAGTTCTTTTAACCAAACCGATCTGTTTTAGTTTTCCAAAAAGCTCAATTTAAGTATTTTCAACAGTATTTTCGTTATACTAATTTGTTTTTGTCATCTGAACAATTTTTTTGTTTTTTCAGTCTTCTAAATAGTTCTTATCTAGTCTTCCAAACGGATCTTTTTCGTTCTTCTTAATAGATTTCTTTAATCATCCTGGCAGGTCTTTTGTATCTTCAAACAGTTATATCTTAGTCTCCTAAACAAATGGAAAAAAAGAAGATTCGCTTATTGGAACCTAAACTCTGCAAAAAGTGTGGCTTGAGCGTGTCTCTCCTAGGCTTATTTATGCAAGCCTGCTACCCAAATATGTCTAGTATTCCATCAACATACAACTACCTACACTCTTAAAAGCATATACTGATCCAATGAGATATGTTTGGTAGTATACCTGTACAAATGGGGGAAAAAAAAAACTGGCAAAAAGAGGGGCTACCTACCTACCTACCTACACTCTTAAAAGCACATACTGATCCATTAAAATATATATGTACAAATGTACATGTACATGTACATGTACAAATGGAAAGAAATTTGCTTAATTTTACATCCACTCTGCAAACAAAAAAGGACTTTTTAATGCAGGCTTTTTTTTGCAAGCCTGCTACCAATTCCATAATTCCATTAATCCAACAACACGCACCTACCTACACTCTTAAACGAACATACCGATCCATTGAGATATATATGGTTTTCAAACAGATTTTTTTTTAGTCCTTCAAATGTTTCTTCTTTTTATTAGTTTTCTTAACAAATCTCTTTTTAGTCTTCCAAAATTAATTCTTTTTCTTCTTTCAAGTACGTGTTTATTTAGAGTTCCCGAGTTGTTTTTTTTAAGTTTTCCAAACAGCAGTTTATTCATCTTCCAAGGAGTTTTTCAAAGAGTTCTTCTAACCAAACAAATCTGTTTTAGTTTTCCAGAAAGCCCTTTTTAAGGTATTTTCAACATTATCTTCGTAAAAGTAGTTTGTTTTTGTCATCTGAACAGTTTTTTTTTTCAGTCTTCTAAATAGTTCTTATCTAGTCTTCCAAACGGATCTTTTTCGTTCTTCTTAATAGATTTATTTAATCATCCTGGCAGGTCTTTTGTATCTTCAAACAGTTATTTCTTAGTCTGTTAAACAAATGGCAAAAAAGAAAATTCGCTTATTGTAACCTACACTCTGCAAAAAGAGTGGCTTGAACGGGTCTCTCCTAGGCTTATTTATGCAAGCCTGCTACCCAAACATGTCTAGTGTTCAATCAACATGCAACTACTTACACTCTTAAAAGCATATACTGATCTAATGAGATATGTATGGTAGTATGCCTGTACCAATGGAAAAAAAAAAAAAACTGGTAAAAACAGGGGCTACCTACCTACCTACCTAAACTCTTAAAAGCACATACTATTCCATTAAAATTTGTATGGTTACATACATATACAAATGGAAAGAGATTGGCTTAATTTTATATCCACTCTGCAAAAAAAATGACATTTTTATGCAGGCTTTTTTATGCAAGCCTGCTACCAATTCCATAATTCCAGTAATCCAAAAACACGCACCTACCTACACTCTTAAACGAATATACCGATCCATTGAGATATATATGGCTTTCAAAGAGATTATTTTTTAGTCCTTCAAATGTTTCTTTTTTTTATTAGTTTTCTTAACAAATCTCTTTTTATTCTTCCAAAAAAAATTCTCTTTAGCCTTTCAAGTTCGTGTTTATTTAGAGTTTCCGAGTTTTTTTTTTTAAGTATTCTAAACAGCAGTTTATTCATCTTCCAAGCAGTTTTTCAAACAGTTCTTTTAACCAAACAGATCTGTTTTAGTTTTCCAAAAAGTTCTTTTTAAGTATTTTCAACAGTGTTTTCGTAACACGAATTTGTTTTTGTCATATGAACAGTTTTTTTTTTTCAGTCTTCTAAATAGTTCTTATCAAGTCTTCCAAACGGATCTTTTTCGTTCTTCTTAATAGAATTCTTTAATATTCCTGACAGGTCTTTTGTATCTTCCAACAGTCATTTCTTAGTCTCCTAAACAAATGGAAAAAAAATTCGCTTATTGTAACCTACACTCTGCAAAAAGAGGGGCTTGAACGGGTCTCTCCTAGGTTTATTTATTCAAGCCTGCTATCCAGACATCTGTCCAGTATTCCATCAACACGCAACTACTTACACTCTTAAAAGCATATACTGATCTTATGAGATATGTATGGTAGTATGCCTGTACAAATGGAAAAAAAAAATGGCAAAAAGAGGGGCTACCTACCTACCTACCTACACTCTTAAAAGCACATACTGATCCATTAAGATATGTATTCTTACATCCATATACAAATGGAAAACAAATTTGCTTAATTTTACCTGCACTCTGCCAAAAAAAAAACTTTGTTATGCAGTCATTTTTATGCAAGCCTGCTACCCATTCCAGAAATCCAATAATGCAACAACACGCACCAACCTACACTCTTAAACGCACATACCGATACATTCAGATATATATGGCTTTGAAACAGATTTTTTTTTAGTCCTTCAAATTTTTCTTTTCTTTTATTAGTTTTCTTAACAAATCTCTTCTTAGTCTTCCAAAATTAATTCTTTTTCTCCTTTCAAGTACGTGTTTATTTAGAGTTCCCGACCTGTTTTTTTTAAGTTTTCCAAACAGCAGTTTATTCATCTTCCAAGCAGTTTTTCAAACAGTTCTTTTAACCAAACATATCTGTTTTAGTTTTCGAAAAAGCCCTTTTTAAGGTATTTTCAACATTATTTTCTTAACACTAATTTGTTTTTGTCATCTGAACAGTTTTTTTTTTCAGTCTTCTAAATAGTTCTTATTTAGTCTTCCAAACGGATCTTTTTCGTTCTTCTTAATAGATTTCTTTAATCATCCTAGCAGGTCTTTTGTATCTTCAAACAGTTATTTCTTAGTCTCCTAAACAAATGGAAAAAAAGAAAATTCGCTTATTGTAACCTACACTCTGTAAAAAGAGGGGCTTGAACGTGTCTCTCCTAGGCTTATTTATGCAAGCCTGCCACCCAAACATGTCTAGTATTCCATCAACATACAACTACCTACACTCTTAAAAGCATATACTGATCCAATGAGATATGTATGGTAGTATACCTGTACAAATGGGGAAAAAAAACTGGCAAAAAGAGGGGCTACCTACATACCTACCTACACTCTTAAAAGCACATACTGATCCATTAAGATATATATATACAAATGTACATGTACATGTACATGTACAAATTTAAAGAAATTTGCTTAATTTTACATCCACTCTGCAAACAAAAAAGGACATTTTAATGCAAGCTTTTTTATGCAAGCCTGCTACCAATTCCATAATTCCATTAATCCAACAACACGCACCTACCTACACTCTTAAACGAACATACCGATCCATTGAGATATATATGGCTTTCAAACAGAATTTTTTTAGTCCTTCAAATGTTTCTTCTTTTTATTAGTTTTCTTAACAAATCTCTTTTTAGTCTTCCAAAATTAATTCTTTTTCTTCTTTCAAGTACGTGTTTATTTAGAGTTCCCGAGTTGTTTTTTTTAAGTTTTCCAAACAGCAGTTTATTCATCTTCCAAGCAGTTTTCAAAAAGTTCTTTTAACTAAATAGATCTGTTTTAGTTTTCCAAAAAGCCCTTTTTAAGGTATTTTCAACATTATTTTCGTAACATTGATTTGTTTTTGTCATCTGAACAGTTTTTTTTTTCAGTCTTCTAAATAGTTCTTATCTAGTCTTCCAAGCGGATCTTTTTCGTTCTTCTTAATAGATTTATCTAATCATCCTGGCAGGTCTTTTGTATCTTCAAACAGTTATTTCTTAGTCTCTTAAACAAATGGCAAAAAAGAAAATTCGCTTATTGTAACATACACTCTGCAAAAAGAGTGGCTTGAACGGGTCTCTCCTAGGCTTATTTATGGAAGCCTGCTACCCAAACATGTCTAGTGTTCCATCAACATGCAACTACCTACACTCTTAAAAGTATATACTGATCTAATGAGATATGTATGGTAGTATGCCTGTACCAATGGAAAAAAAAAAAACTGGGAAAAACAGGGTCTACCTACCTACCTACCTAAACTCTTAAAAGCACATATTGATCCATTAAAATTTGTATGGTTACTTACATATACAATGGAAAGAAATTGGCTTAATTTTATATCCACTCTGCAAAAAAAAAAGATGATATTTTTATGCAGGCTTTTTTATGCAAGCCTGATACACATTCCATAATTCCAGTAATCCAACAACACGCAACTACCTACACTCTTGAACGCACATACCGATCCATTGAGATATATATGGCTTTCAAACATATTTTTTTTTAATCCTTCAAATGTTTCTTTTTTTATTAGTTTTCTTAACAAATCTCTTTTAGTCATCCAAAATTAATTCTTTTCTTCTTTCAAGTACGTGTGTATTTAGGGTTCCCGAGTTGTTTTTTTTAAGTTTTCCAAACAGCAGTTTATTCATCTTCCAAGCAGTTTTTCAAACAGTTCTTTTAACCAAACAGATGTCTTAGTTTTCCAAAAGCCCTTTGTAAGGTATTTCAACATTATTTCTGTAATACTAATTTGTTTTTGTCATCTGAACATTTTTTTTTTCAGTCTTCTAAATAGTTCTTATTTAGTCTTCCAAACGGATCTTTTTCGTTCTTCTTCATAGATTTCTTTATTTATCCTCGCATGTCTTTTGTATCTTCCAACAATTATTTCTTAGTCTCCTAGACAAATGGAAAAAAAAGAAAATTCGCTTATTGCAAGCTACTCTCTGCAAAAAGAGGGAATTGAACGGGTCTCTCCTAGGCTTATTTATGCAAGCCTGCTACCCAAACATGTCTAGTATTCCATCAACATGCAGCTACCTACACTCTTAAAAGCATATACTGATCTAATGAGATATGTATGGTAGTATGCCTTTACAAATGGAAAAAGACAATAGCAAAAAAAGGGCTACCTACCTACCTACCTAGACTCTTAAAAGCACATACTGATCCATTAAAATATGTATGGTTACATACATATACAAATGAAAACAAATTTGCTTAACTTTACGTCCACTCTGCAAAAAAAAGGGACATTTTTATGCAGGTATTTTTATTCAAGCCTGCTACCCATTCCAGAATTCCAGTAATCTAACAACACACACCTACCTACACTCTTAAACGCACCTACCGATCCATAGAGAAATATATGGCTTTCAGTTTTCTTTTTTAGTCCTTCAAATTTTTCTTTTTTTTTATTAGTTTTCTTAACAAATATCTTTTTAGTCTTCCAAAAAAAAATTCTCTTTAGTCTTTCAAGTTCATGTTTATTTAGAGTGTCCGAGTTGTTTTTTTTAAGTATTCCAAACAGCAGTTTATTCATCTTCCAAGCAGTTTTTCAAACAGTTCTTTTAACCAAACAGATCTGTTTTAGTTTTCCAAAAAGCTTTTTTAAGTATTTTCAGCAGTGTTTTCGTAACACGAATTTGTTTTTGTCATCTGAACGGTTTTTTTTTTTCAGTCTTCTAAATAGTTCTTATCAAGTCTTCCAAACGGATCTTTTTCGTTCTTCTTAATAGAATTCTTTAATATTCCTGACAGGTCTTTTGTATCTTCCAACAGTTATTTCTTATTCTCCTAAACAAATGGAAAAAAAATTCGCTTATTGTAACCTACACTCTGCAAAAAGAGGGGCTTGAACGGGTCTCTCCTAGGTTTATTTATTCAAGCCTGCTATCCAGACATATGTCCAGTATTCCATCAACACGCAACTACCTACACTCTTAAAAGCATATACTGATCTAAGATATGTATGGTAGTATGCCTGTGCAAATGGAAAAAGAAAATGGCAAAAAGAGGGGCTACCTACCTACCTACCTACACTCTTAAAAGCACATACTGATCCATTAAGATATGTATTCTTACATACATATACAAATGGAAAACAAATTTGCTTTATTTTACCTGCACTATGCAAAAAAAAAAACTTTTATGCAGTCTTTTTTATGCAAGCCTGCTACCTATTCCAGAAATCCAATAATGCAACAACAAGCACCAACCTACACTCTTAAACGCACATACCGATCCATTCAGATATATATGGCTTTCAGACAGATTTTTTTTTAGTCCTTCAAAATTTTTTTTTTCTTATTAGTTTTCTTAACAAATCTCTTTTTAGTCTTCCAAAATTAATTCTTTTTCTCCTTTCAAGTACGTGTTTATCTAGAGTTCCCGACTTGTTTTTTTTAAGTTTTCCAAACAGCAGTTTATTCATCTTCCAAGCAGTTTTTCAAACAGTTCTTTTAACTAAACAGATCTGTTTTAGTTTTCGAAAAAGCCCTTTTTAAGGTATTTTCAACATTATTTTCGTAACACTAATTTGTTTTTGTCATCTGAACAGTTTTTTTTTCAGTCTTCTAAATAGTTCTTATTTAGTCTTCCAAACGGATCTTTTTCGTCCTTCTTAATAGATTTCTTTAATCATCCTGGCAGGTCTTTTGTATCTTCAAACAGTTATTTCTAAGTCTCCTAAACAAATGGAAAAAAAGAAAATTCGCTAATTGTAACCTACACTCTGCAAAAAGAGTGGCTTGAGCGTGTCTCTCCTAGGCTTATTTATGCAAGCCTGCTACCCAAACATGTCTAGTATTCCATCAACATACAACTACCTACACTCTTAAAAGCATATACTGATCCAATGAGATATGTATGGTAGTATACCTGTACAAATGGGGAAAAAAAAAACTGGCAAAAAGAGTGGCTGCCTACCTGCCTACCTACCATCTTAAAAGCACATCCATACTGATCCATTAAAATATATATGTACAAATGTACATGTACATGTACATGTACAAATGGAAAGAAATTTGCTTAATTTTACCTCCACTCTGCAAACCAAAAAGGACATTTTAATGCAGGCTTTTTTATGCAAGCCTGCTACCAATTCCATAATTCCATTAATCCAACAACACGCACCTACCTACACTCTTAAACGAACATACCGATCCATTGAGATATATATGGCTTTCAAACAGATTTTTTTTTAGACCTTCAAATGTTTCTTTTTTTTATTAGTTTTCTTAACAAATCTTTTTTTAGTCTTCCAAAATTAATTCTTTTTCTTCTTTCAAGTACGTGTTTATTTAGAGTTCCCGAGTTCTTTTTTATAAGTTTTCCAAAAAGCAAGTGTTTATTCATCTTCCAAGCAGTTTTTCAAACAGTTCTTTTAACCAAACAGATCTGTTTTAGTTTTCCAAAAAGCCCTTTTTAAGGTATTTTCAACATTATTTTCGTAACATTAATTTGTTTTTGTCATCTGAACAGTTTTTTTTTTCAGTCTTCTAAATAGTTCTTCTCTAGTCTTCCAAACGGATCTTTTTCGTTCTTCTTAATAGATTTATTTAATCATCCTGGCAGGTCTTTTGTATCTTCAAACAGTTATTTCTTAGTCTCTTAAACAAATGGCAAAAAAGAAAATTCGCTTATTGTAACCTACTCTCTGCAAAAAGAGTGGCTTGAATGGGTCTCTCCTAGGCTTATTTATGGAAGCCTGCTACCCAAACATGTTCCATCAACATGCAACTACCTACACTCTTAAAAGCATATACTGATCTAATGAAATATGTATGGTAGTATGCCTGTACCAATGGAAAAAAAAAAAAACTGGCAAAAACAGGGGCTACCAACCTACCTACCTAAACTCTTAAAAGCACATACTGATCCATTAAAATTTGTATGGTTACATACATATACAAATGGAAAGAAATTGGCTTAATTCTATATCCACTCTGCAAAAAAAATGACATTCTTATGCAGGCTTTTTTATGCAAGCCTGCTACCAATTCTATAATTCCAGTAATCCAAAAACACGCACCTACCTACACTCTTAAACGCACATACCGATCCATTGAGATATATATGGCTTTCAAACAGATTTTTTTTTAGTCCCTCAAATGTTTCTTTTTTTTTAATAGTTTTCTTAACAAATCTCTTTTTAGTCTTCCAAAAAAAATCTTTTAGTCTTTCAAGTACGTGGTTATTTACAGTTCCCGTTTTGTTTTTTTTTAAGTTTTCCAAACAGCAGTTTATTCATCTTCCAAGCAGTTTTTCAAACAGTTCTTTTAACTAAACAGATCTGTTTTAGTTTTCCAAAAAGCTCAATTTAAGTCCTTTCAACAGTATTTCCGTAATACTAATATGTTTTTGTCATCTGAACATTTTTTTTTTAGTCTTCTAAATAGTTCTTATTTAGTCTTCCAAACGAATCTTTTTCGTTCTTCTTAATAGATTTCTTTAATCATCCTCGCAGGTCTTTTGTATCTTCCAACAGTTATTTCTTAGTCTCCTAAACAAATGGAAAAAAAGAAAATTCGCTTATTGCAACCTACTCTCTGCAAAAAGAAGGAATTGAACGGGTCTCTCCTAGGCTTATTTATGCAAGCCTGCTACCCAAACATGTCTATTATTCCATCAACATACAACTACCTACACTCTTAAAAGCATATACTTATCTAATGAGATATGTATGGTAGTATGCCTTTACAAATGGAAAAAGACAATAGCAAAAAAAGGGCTACCTACCTACCTACCTACACTCTTAAAAGCACATACTGATCCATTGAAATATGTATGGTTACATACATATATAAATGAAGATAAATTTGCTTGACCTTACCTCCACTCTGGAAAAAAAAAAAGGGACATTTTTATGCAGGCATTTTTATTCAAGCCTGCTACCCATTCCTGAATTCCAGTAATCCAACAACACGCACCTACCTACACTCTTAAACGCACCTACCGATCCATAGAGATATATATGGCTTTCAAACAAAATTTTTTTTAATCCTTCAAATTTTTCTTTTTTTATTAGTTTTATTAACAAATCTCTTTTTAGCCTTCCAAAAAAAATTGTTTTTAGTCTTTCAAGTTCGTGTTTATTTAGAGTTCCCGAGTTGTTTTTTTTAAGTTTTCCAAACAGCAGTTTATTCATCTTCCAAGCAGTTTTTCAAACAGTTCTTTTAACCAAAGAGATTTGTTTTAGTTTTCCAAAAAGCTCTTTAAAGTATTTTCAACAGTATTTTCGTAACACAATTTGTTTTTGTCATCTGAACAGTTTTTTTTTTTTTCAGTCTTCTAAATAGTTCTTATCAAGTCTTCTAAACGGATCTTTTTCGCTCTTCTTAATAGAATTCTTTAATATTCCTGGCAGGTCTTTTGTATCTTCCAACAGTTATTTCTTAGTCTCCTAAAGAAATGGAAAAAAGATTCTCTTATTGTAGCCTACACTCTGCAAAAAGAGGGGCTTGAACGGTTCTCTCCTAGGCCTTTTTATGCAAGCCTGCTACCCAGACATCTGTCCAGTATTCCATCTACACGCAACTACCTACACTCTTAAAAGCATATACTGATCTAATGAGATATGTATGGTAGTATGCCTATACAAATGGAAAAAAAAAATGGCAAAAAGATGGGCTACCTACCTACCTACCTACACTCTTAAAAGCACATACTGTCCATTAAGATATATATTCTTATATACATATACAAATGGAAAACTAATTTCCTTAATTTTCCCTCCACTCTGCAAAAAAAGACTTCTTATACAGGCTTTTTTATTGAAGCCTGCTACCCACTCCAGAAATCCAATAATCCAACAACACGCACCTACCTACACTCTTAAACGCACATACCGATCCATTGAGATATATAAGGCTTTCAAAGAGATTTTTTTTAATCCTTCAAATGTTTCTTTTTTTATTAGTTTTCTTAACAAATCTCTTTTTAGTTTTAAAAAAATTCCTTTTACTCTTTCAAGTACGTGTCTATTTAGAGTTCCCGAGTTGTTTATTTTAAGTTTTCCAAACCAGTTTATTCATCTTCCATTCAGTTTTTCAAACAGTTCTTTTAACCAAACAGATATGTTTTAGTTTTCCAAAAAACTCAATTTAAGTATTCTCAACAGATTTTTTGTAACACTAATTTCTTTTTGTCATCTGAACAGTTTTTCTTTTCAGTCTCCTAAATAGTTCTGATCTAGTCTTCCAAACCGATCTTTTTCGTTCTTCTTAATAGATTTCTTTAATCATCCTGGTAGGTCTTTTGTATCTTCCAACAGCTATTTCTTAGTCTCCTAAACAAATGGAAAAAAAATGGCTTAACGTAAACTACTCTCTGCAAAAAGTGTGGCTTGAACGTGTCTCTCCTAGGCTTATTTATGCAAGCCTGCTACCCAAACATCTGTCCAGTATTCCATCAACACGCAACTATCAACACTCTTAAAAGCATTTACTGATCTAATGAGATATGTATGGTAGTATTCCTGTATAAATAGAAAAAAAAAAATGGCAAAAAGAGGGGCTATCTACCTACCTACGTACACTCTTAAAAGAACATACTGATCCATTAAGATATGTATTCTTACATACATACACAAATGGAAAACTAATTTCCTTAATTTTCCCTCCACTCTGCAAAAAAAAGACTTCTTATACAGGCTCTTTTATTCAAGCCTGCTACCCATTCCAGAAATCCAATAATCCAACAACACGCACCTACCTACACTCTTAAACGCACATACCGATCCATTGAGATATATAAGGCTTTCAAAGAGATTTTTTTTAATCCTTCAAATGTTTCTTTTTTTATTAGTTTTCTTAGCAAATCTCTTTTTAGTTTTAAAAAAAATTCTTTTACTCTTTAAAGTACGTGTTTATTTAGAGTTCCCGAGTTGTTTATTTTAAGTTTTCCAAACCAGTTTATTCATCTTCCATGCAGTTTTTTTAAACAGTTCTTTTAACCAAACAGATCTGTTTTGGTTTTCCAAAAAACTCAATTTAAGTATTCTCAACAGAATTTTAGTAACACTAATTTGTTTTTGTCATCTGAACAGGTTTTCTTTTCAGTCTCCTAAAAAGTTCTGATCTAGTCTACCAAACGGATCTTTTTCGTTCTTCTTAATAGATTTCTTTAATCATCCTGGTAGGTCTTTTGTATCTTCCAACAGCTATTTCTTAGTCTCCCAAACAAATGGAAAAAAAATCGCTTAACGTAACCTACTCTCTGCAAAAAGTGTGGCTTGAACGTGTCTCTCCTAGGCTTATTTATGCAAGCCTGCTACACAAACATCTGTCCAGTATTCCATCAACACGCAACTACCAACACTCTTAAAAGCATTTACTGATCTAATGAGATATGTATGGTAGTATTCCTGTACAAATAGAAAAAAAAAAATGGCAAAAAGAGGGGCTATCTACCTACCTACGTACACTCTTAAAAGAACATACAGATCCATTAAGATATGTATTCTTACATACATATGCAAATGGAAAACAAATTTGATAAATTTTACCTCCACTCTTCAAAAAAAGGACATTTTTTTGCAGGCTTTTTTATGTAAGCCTGGTACCCATTCCAGATTTCCAGTAATACAACAACACGCACCTACCTACACTCTTAAACGCACATACCGATCCATTGAGATATATATGGGTTTCAAACAGATTCTTTTTTAGTCCTTCAAATGTTTCTTTTTTTTATTAGTTTTCTTAACAAATCTCTTGTTAGTCTTCCAAAAAATTCTTTTTATTCTTTCAAATACGTGTTTATTAGTTCCCGAGTTGTTTTATTCAAGTTTTCCAAACAGCAGTTTATTCATCTTCCATGCAGTATTTCAAACAGTTCTTTTAACCAAACAGATCTGTTTTAGTTTTTCAAAAAGCCCTTTTTAAGTATTTTCAATTGTATTGTCGTAACACTAATTTGTTTTTGCCATCTGAATAGTTTTTTTTTTTTCAGTCTTCTAAATAGTTCTTATCTAGTCTTCTAAACAGATCTTTTTCGTTCTTCTTAATAGATTTCTTCAATCTTCCTGGTAGGTTTTTTGTATCTTCCAACAGTTATTATTTAGTCTCCTAAACAAATGGAATAAAAATTCGCTTCTTGTAAGCTACACTTTGCAAAAAGAGGGGCTTGAACGGGTCACTCCTAGGCTTATTTATGCAAGCCTGCTACCCAAACATCTGTCCAGTATTTCATCAACACGCAACTACCTGCACTCTTGGAAGCATATACTGATCTAATGAGATATGTATGGTAGTATGCCTGTACAAATGGAAAGAAAAATGGCAAAAAGAGGGGCTACCTACCTACCTACCTACACTCTTAAAAGCACATACTGATCCATTAAGATATGTATTCTTACATACATATACAAATGGAAAACAAATATGATTAATTGCACCTCCACTCTGCGAAAAAAAGACTTTTTATGCAGGCTTTTTTGGCAAGCCTGCTACCCATTCCAGAAATCCACTAATCCAACTACACACACCTACCTACACTCTTAAACGCATATACCGATCCATTGAGATATACATGACTTTCAAACAGATTTTTCTTTAGTTCTTCAAATGTTTCTTTTTTTTATTAGTTTTCTTAACAAATCTTTTTTTACTCTTCCAATAAAAGAATTCTTTTTAGTCTTTAAAGTACGTGTTTATATAGAGTTCCCGAGTTGCTTTTTTTAAGTTTTCCAAACAGCAGTTTATTCATCTTCCAATCAGTTTTTCAAATATGTTTTAGCCAAACAAATCTGTTTTAGTTTTCCAAAAAGCTCTTTTTAAGTATTTTCAACAGTATTTTAGTAACACTAATTAGTTTTTGTCATCTGAACATTTTTTTTTTCATTCTTCTAAATAGTTCTTATCTAGGCTTCTAAACGGATCTTTTTCGTTCTTCTTAATAGATTTCTTTAATCTTCCTGGCAGGTCTTTTGTATCTTACAACAGTTATTTTTTAGTCTCCTGAGCATACGGAAAAAAAATTCGCTTATTATAACCTACACTCTGCAAAAAGAGGGGCTTGAACGGGTCTCTCCTAGGCTTATTTATGCAAGCATGCTACCCAAACATCTGCCCAGTATTCCATCAACACGCAACTACCTATATTCTTAAAAGCATATACTGATCTAATGAGATATCTATGGTAGTATGCCTGTACAAATTGAAAAAGAAAATGGCAAAAAGAGGGGCTACCTACCTACCTACACTCTTAAAAGCACATACTGATCCATTAAGCTATGTATGGTTACATACATATACAAATGGAAAATAAATTTGCTTAATTTTACCTCCAATCTTCAAAAAAAGGACTTTTTATACAGGCTTTCTATGCAAGCGTGCTACGCATTCCAGAAATCCAGCTATCCGACAACACGCTCCTATCTACACTGTTAAACGCACATACCGATCCATTGAGATACATATGGCTTTCAAACATTTTTTTTTAGTCCTTTAAATTTTTTTTTTATAAGTTCTCTTAATAAATTTCTTTTTAGTCTTCAAAAAAAAATTCTTTTTAGTCTTTCAAGTACGTGTTTATTAATTCCCGAGTTGTTTATTTTAAGTTTTGCAAACGGCGGTTTATTCATCTTCCATGCAGTTTTTCAAACAGTTCTTTTAACCAAACAGATCTGTTTTAGTTTTCCAAAAAGCTCTTTTTAAGTATTTTCAACAGTATTTTCATAACACTAATTTGTTTTTGTCATCGGAATAGTTTTTTTTTCGGTCTTCTAAACAGTTCTTATCTAGTCTTCTAAACGGATCTTTTTCGTTCTTCGTAATATATTTCTTTAATCTTCCTGGCAGGTCTTTTTTATCTTCCAACTGTTATTTCTTAGTCTCCTAAACAAATGGAAAAAAATTCTCTTATTGTAACCTACACTCTGCAAAAAGAGTGGCTTGAACGGGTCTCTCCTAGGATTATTTATGCAAGCTTGCTACCCAAACTTCTGTCCAGTATTTCATCAACACGCAACTACCTACACTCTTAAAAGCGTATACTGATCTAATGAGTATGGTAGTATGCCTGTAGAAATGGAAAAAGAAAATGGCAAAAAGAGGGGCTACCTACCTACCTACTGATCTAATGAGTATGGTAGTATGCCTGTAGAAATGGAAAAAGAAAATGGCAAAAAGAGGGGCTACCTACCTACCTACGTACAGTCTTAAAAGCACATACTGATCCATTAAGATATGTACTCTTACATACATTTACAAGTGGAAAACAAACTTGCTTAATTTTAACTCCACTCTGCAGAAAAAAGTAATTTTTTATGCAGGATTTTTTATACAAGCCTGCTACCCATTCCAGAAATCCACTAATCCAACAACAAGAACCTACCTACACTCCTAAACGCACATACCGATCCAATGAGATATATATGGCTTTCAATGATATTTGTTTTTTAGTCCTTCAAATGTCTGTTTTTTATTATTTTTCTTAACAAATCTCCTTTTAGTTTTAAAAAAAATTCTTTTTTGTTTTTCAAATACGTGTTTATTTAGAATTCCCGAGTTCTTTCCAAACAGCAGTTTATTCATCTTCCAAGCAATTTTCAAACAGTTCTTTTAACCAAACAGATCTGTTTTAGTTTTCCAAAAAGCTCTTTTTTAGTATTTTTAACAGTATTTTCGTAGCACTAATTTGTTTTTGTCATCTAAACAGTTTTTTTGATCAGTCTTCTAAATAGTTCTTATCTAGTCTTCCAAACGGATCTTTTTCGTTCTTCTTAACAGATTTCTTTAATCTTATCGGCAGGTCTTTTGTGTCTTCCAACAGTTATTTCTTAGTCTTCTAAACAAATGGAAAAAAATTCGCTTCTTGTAACCTACACTCTCCAAAAAGAGAGGCTTGAACGGGTCTCTCCTAGGCTTATTTATGCAAGCCTGATACCCAAACATCTGTCCAGTATTTCATCAACACCCAACTACCTACACTCTTGAAAGAATATACTGATCTAATGAGATATGTATGGTAGTATGCCTGTACAAATGGAAAAAAAAAAATGGCAAAAAGAGGGGCTACCTACCTACCTACCTACACTCTTAAAAGCACATACTGATCCATTAAGATATGTATTCTTACCCACATATACAAATGGAAAACAATTTGATTAATTTCACCTCCAATTTCCGAAAAAAGGAGTATTTTATGCATGCTTTTTTATGCAAGCCAGTAATCCAGTAATCGAACAACACGCACCTACCTACACTCTTAAACGCATATACCGATCCATTGAGATGTATAAGGTTTTCAAACAGATTTTTTTTTAGGCCTTCAAATGTTTCTTTTTTTATTAGTTTTCTTAACAAATCTCTTTTTAGTTTTAAAAAAATTCCTTTTACTCTTTCAAGTACGTGTCTATTTAGAGTTCCCGAGTTGTTTATTTTAAGTTTTCCAAACCAGTTTATTCATGTTCCATGCAGTTTTTCAAATAGTTCTTTTAACCAAACAGATCTGTTTTAGTTTTCCAAAAAGCTCAATTTAAGTATTTTCAACAGTATTTTCGTAACACTAATTTGCTTTGTCATCTGAATAGTTTTTTTTTCAGTCTTCTAAATAGTTCTTATCTAGTCTTCCAAACGGATATTTTTCGTTCTTTTAATAGATTTTTTTAATCATCCTGGTAGGTCTTTTGTATCTTCCAACAGTTATTTCTTAGTCTCCTAAAGAAATGGAAAAAAAATCGCTTTTTGTAACCTACTCTCTGCAAAAAGAGTGGCTTGAACGAGTCTCTCCTAGGCTTATTTATGCAAGCCTGCTACCCAAACATCTGTCCAGTATTCCATCAACACGCAACTACCTACACTCTTAAAAGCATATACTGGTCTAATGAGATATATATGGTATTATACATGTACAAATGGAAAAAAAAAAAATATGGCATAAAGAGAGGCTACCTACCAACCTACCTACACTCTTAAAAGCACATACTGATCCATTAAGATATGTATTCTTAATAATGGAAAACAAATTTACTTAATTTTACCTCCACTCTTCAAAAAAAAGACTTTTTTATGATGGCTTTTTTATGCAAACCTGCTATGCATTCCATAAATCCAGTAATTCAACAACACGAAGCTACCTACACTCTTAAACGCATATACCGATCCATTGAGATATATATACCTTTCAAACAGATTTTTTTTTTAGTCATTCAAATGTCTTTTTTTATTAGTTTTCTTAACAAATCCCTTTTTTTAGTCTTCCAAAACTAATTCTTTTTCTTCTTTCAAGTACGTGTTTATTTAGAGTTCCCGAGTTGTTTACTTTAAGTTTTCGAAACAGCAGTTTATTCATCTTCCAAGCAGTTTTTCAAACAGTTGTTTTAACCAAACAGACCTGTTTTAGTTTTTAAAATAGCCCTTTTTAAAGTATTTTCAACAGTATTTTCGTAATACTAATTTGTTTTTGTCATCTGAACAGTTATTTTTTTAAGTCTTCTAAATAGTTCTTATCTAGTCTTCCAAACAGATCGTTTTCGTTCTTCTTAATAGATTTCTTTAATCATCTTCGCAGGTCTTTTGTATCTTCCAAGTGTTATTTCTTAGTCTACTAAACAAATGGAAAAAAGAAAATTCGCTTATTGTAACCTACACTCTGCAAAAAGAGGGGCTTGAACGGGTCTCTCCTAGGCTTATTTATGCAAGTCTGCTACCCAAACATGTCTAGTATTCCATCAACGTGCAACTACCTACACTCTTAAAAGCATATACTGATCTAATGAGATATGTATGGTAGTATGCCTGTACAAATGGAAAAAGAAAATGGCAAAAAGAGCGGCTACCTACCTACCTACCTACGCTCTTAAAAGCACAAACTGATCCATTTAAATATGTAAGGTTACATAGATATACAAATGGAAACAAATTTGCTTAATCTTACCTCCACTCTGCAAGAAAAGGGACATTCTTATTCAGGCTTTTTTATTCAAGCCTGCTACCCATTCCAGAATTCCAGTAATCCAACAACACGCACCTACCTACACTCTTAAACGCACATACCGGTCCATTGAGATATATATGGCTTTCAAACAGATTTTTTTTTAGTCCTTCAAATTTTTCTTTTTTTATTAGTTTTCTTAATAAATCTTTTTTTAAGGTTCCAAAAAAAATTCTTCTTAGTCTTTCAAGTACGTGTTTATTTAGAGTTCACGAGTTGTTTTTTTAAGTTTTCCAAACAGCAGTTTATTCATCTTCCATGCAGTTTTTCAAACATTTCTTTTAACCAAATAGATCTTTTTTACTTTTCCAAAAAGCTCTTTTAAAGTATTTTCAACAGTATTTTCATAACACTAATTTGTTTTTGTCATCTGAACAGTTTTTTTTTTCAGTCTTCTAAATAGTTCTTATCTAGTCTTCAAACGGATCTTTTTCGTTCTTCTTAATAGATTTCTTTAATCATCCTCCAGGTCTTTTGTATCTTCCAACTGTTTTTTCTTAGTCTCCTAAACAAATAGAAAAAAGAAAATTTGCTTATTGTAACCTACACTCTGCAAAAAGAGGGGCTTCAACGGGTCTCTCCTAGGCTTATTTATGCAAGTCTGCTACCCAAACATGTCTAGTATTCCATCAACATGCAACTACCTACACTCTTAAAAGCATATACTGATCTAATGAGATATGTATGGTAGTATGCCTGTACAAATGGAAAAAGAAAATGGCAAAAAGAGGGGCTACCTACCTACCTACCTACACTCTTAAAAGCACATACTGATCCATTAAGATATGTATTCTTACATACATATACAAATGGAAACAGATTTGCTTAATCTTACCTCCACTCTGCAAAAAAGGGACATTTTTGTTCAGACTTTTTTATTGAAGCCTGCTACCCATTCCAGAATTCCAGTAATCCAACAACACGCACCTACCTACACTCTTAAACGCACATACCGATCCATTGAGATATATAAGGCTTTCAAACAGATTTTATTTTTAGTCCTTCAAATGTTTCTTTTGTTATTAGTTTTCTTAACAAATCTCTTTTTAGTTTTAAAAATATTTCTTTTTACTCTTTCAAGTACGTGTTTATTTAGAGTTCAAGAGTTGTTTATTTTAAGTTTTCCAAATCAGTTTATTCATGTTCTATGCAGTTTTTCAAACAGTTCTTTTAACCAAACAGATCTGTTTTAGTTTTCCAAAAAGCTCAATTTAAGTATTCTTAACAATATTTTAGTAACACTTATTTGTTTTTATCATCTGAACAGCTTTTTTTCAGTCTTCTCAATAGTTCTTATCTAGTCTTCCAGACGGATCTTTTTCGTTCTTCTTAATAGACTTGTTTAATCATCATGGTAAGTGTTTTGTATCTTCCAACAGCTATTTCTTAGTCTCCTAAACAAAAGGAAAAAAAATTCGGTTAATGTAACCCACTCTCTGCAAAAAGTTTGGCTTGAACTGGTAACTCCTAGGCTTATATATGCAAGCCTGCTACACAAACATCTGTCCAGTATTCCATCAACGCGCAACTACCTACATTCTTAAAAGCATATACTGATCTAATGAGATATGTATGGTAGTATGCATGTACAAATGGAAAAAAAAAAATGGCAAAAAGAGGGGCTACCTACCTACCTACCTACACTCTTAAAAGCACATACTGATCCATTAAGATATGTATTCTTACATACATATACAAATGGAAAACAAATTTGCTTAATTTTCCCTCTACTCTGCAAAGAAGGATTTTTTATGCAGGCTTTTTTATGCAAGCCTGCCAACCATTCCAGATTTCCAGTAATCCAACAATACGCACCTGCCTACACTCTTAAACGCACATACCGATACATTGAGATATATATATGGCTTTCATGCAGATTCTTTTTTAGTCCTTCAAATGTTTCTTTTTTTGTTAGTTTTCTTAACAAATCTCTTTTTAATCTTCCAAAAAATTCTTTTTAGTCTTTGAAGTACGTGTTTATTAGTTCCCGAGTTGTTTTTTTCAAGTTTTCCAAACAGTAGTTTTTTCATCTTCCATGCAGTTTTAGAAACATTTCTTTTAACCAAACAGATCTGATTTAGTTTTCTAAAAAGCTCTTTTTAAGTATTTTATACCGTATTTTCGTAACACTAATTTGTTTTTATCATCTGAATAGTTTTTTTTTCAGTCTTCTATATAGTTCTTATCTAGTCTTCCAAACGGATCTTTTTCGTTCTTCTTAATATATTTCTTTAATGTTCCTGGCAGGTCTTTTGTATCATCCAACAGTTATTTCTTAGTCTCTTAAACAAATAGAAAAAAATTCTCTTATTGTAACCTACACTCTGCAAAAAGAGTGGCTTGAACGGGTCTCTCCTAGGCTTATATATTCAAGCCTGCTACCCAAACATCTGTTCAGTATTCCATCAACACGCAACTACCTACACTCTTAAAAGCATATACTGATCTAATGAGATATGTATGGTAGTATGCCTGTACAAATGGAAAAAGAAAAAAATGGCTAAAAGAGGGGCTACCTACAATCTTAAAAGCATATACTGATCCATAAAGATATGTATTGTTACATACATATACAAGTGGAAAAGAAACGCTTAATTTTACCTCCACTCTGCAAAAAAAAAAAGGTACTTTTTTAGGCAGGCTTTTTTATGCAACCCTGCTATATATTCCAGAAATCCAGTAATCCAAGAACACGCACCTACCTACACTCTTAAACGCACATACCGATCCATTGAGATATATATGGCTTTCAAACAGATTTTTTTTTTTAGTCCTTCAAATGTCTCTTTTTTTTATTATTTTTCTTAACAAATCTCTTTTTAGTCTTCCAAAAAAAATTCTTTTTAGTCTTTCAAGTACGTGTTTATTTAGAGTTACCGAGTTGTTTTTTTTAAGTTTTCCAAACAGGAGTTTATTCATCTTCCATGCAGTTTTTGAAACTTCTTTTAGCCAAAAAGATCTGTTTTAGTTTTTCAAAAAGCTCTTTTTGAGTATTTTTAACAGTATTTTCGTAACACTAATTTGTTTTTGTTATCTGAACAGTTTTTTTTTTCAGTCTTCTTAATAGTTCTTATCTAGTCTTCTAAACGGATCTTTTTCATTCTTCTTAATAGATTTCTTTAATCTTCCTGGTAGGGTTTTGTATCTTCCAACAGTTATTTCTTAGTCTCCTAAACAATGGAAAAAAAAATCGCTTCTTGTGAGCTACACTTTGCAAAAAGAGGGGCTTGAACTTGTCTCTCCTAGGCTTATTTTTATCAAGAATGCTACCCAAACTTCTGTCCAGTATTTCATCAACACCCAAATACCTACACTCTTGGAAGCATATAATGATCTAATGAGATATGTATGGTAGTATGCCTATACAAATGGAAAGAAAAATGGCAAAAAGAGGGGTTTCCTACCTACCTACCTACACTCTTAAAGGCACATTCTGATCCATTAAGATATGTATTCTTACATACATATACAAATGGAAAACAAATATGATTAATTTCACCTCTACTCTGCGAAAAAATGACCTTTTTATGCAGGCTTTTTTAGGCAAGCCTGCTACCCATTCCAGAAATCCAGTAATCCAACAACACGCACCTACCTACATTCTTAAACGCACATACCGATCCATTTAGATATATATGACTTTCAAACAGATTTTTCTTCAGTCCTTCAAATGTTTCATTTTTTTATTTTTCTTAACAATCTCTTTTTAATCTTCCAATAAAAAATTCTTTTTAGTCTTTCAAGTACGTGTTTATTTAGAGTTCCCGAGTTGTTTTTTTTAAGTTTTCCAAACAGCAGATTATTCATCTTCCAAGCAGTTTTTCAAACAGTTCTTTTAACCAAACAGATCTGTTTTAGTTTTCCAAAAACCTCTTTTTAAGTATTTTTAACAGAATTTTCGTAATACTGATTTGTTTTTGTCATCTAAACAGTTTTTTTTTCAGTCTTCTAAATAGTTCTTATCTAGTCTTCCAAACGGATCTTTTTCATTCGTCTTAATAGATTTCTTTAATCTTCCTGGCAGGTCTTCTATGTCTTCCAACAGTTATTTCTTAGTCTCCTAAACAAATGGAGAAAAAATTCGCTTCTTGTAACCTACACTCTGCAAAAAGAGAGGCTTGAACGGGTCTCTCCTAGGCTTATTTATGCCAGCCTGATACCCAAACATCTGTCCAGTATTTCATCAACACGCAACTACCTACATTCTTGAAAGCATATACTGATATAATGAGATATGTATGGTAGTATGCCTGTACAAATGGAAAAAGAAAATGGCAAAAACAGGGGCTACGTATCTACCTACCTACACTCTTAAAAGCACATGCTGATCAATTAAGATATGTATTCTTAGAAATGGAAAACAAATTTGCTTAATTTTACCTCCACTCTTCAAAAAAAGGACTTTTTTATGAACGCTTTTTTATGCAAACCTGCTACCCATTCCAGAAATTCAGTAATGCAACAACACGAACCTACCTACACTCTTAAACGCACATACCGATCCATTGAGATATATATATACCTTTTCAAACAGATTTTTTTTTAGTCATTCAAATGTTTCTTTTTTTATTAGTTTTCTCAACAAATCCCTTTTTTAGTCTTCCAAAATTAATTCTTTTTCTTCTTTCAAGTACGTGTTTATTTAGAGTTCCCGAGTTGTTTACTTCCAAGCAGTTTTTCAAACAGTACTTTTAACCAAACAGATCTGTTTTAGTTTTTCAAATAGCCCTTTTTAAGATATTTTCAACAGTATTTTCGTAATACTAATTTGTTTTTGTCATCTGAACAGTTTTTTTTTTCAGTCTTCTAAATAGTTCTTATCTAGTCTTCCAAACGAATCTTTTTCGTTCTTCTTAATAGATTTCTTTAATCATCCTCGCAGGTCTTTTGTATCTTCCACTGTTATTTCTTAGTCTCCTAAACAAGTAGAAAAAAGAAAATTCGCTTCTTGTAACCTAAACTCTGCAAAAAGAGGGGCTTGAACGGGTCTCTCCTAGGCTTATTTATGCAAGTCTGCTACCCAAACATGTCTAGTATTCCATCAACGTGCAACTACCTACACTCTTAAAAGCATATACTGATCTAATGAGATATGTATGGTAGTATGCCTGTACAAATGGAAAAAGAAAATGGCAAAAAGAGGGGCTACCTACCTACCTACCTACACTCTTAAAAGCACATACTGATCCATTAAAATATGTAAGGTTACATACATATACAAATGGAAACAAATTTGCTAAATCTTACCTCCACTCTGCAAAAAAAAAGGGACATTTTTATTCAGGCTTTTTTATTCAAGCCTGCTACCCATTCCAGGATTCCAGTAATCCAACAACACGCACCTAACTACACTCTTAAACGCACATACCGGTCCATTTAGATATATATGGCTTTCAAACAATTTTTTTTTAGTCCTTCAAATTTTTCTTTTTTTTATTCGTTTTCTTAATAAATCGCTTTTTAGTGTTCGAAAAAAAATTCTTCTTAGTCTTTCAAGTACGTGTTTATTTAGAGTTCACGAGTTGTTTTTTTAAGTTTTCCAAAGAGCAGTTTATTCATATTCCATGCAGTTTTTCAAACATTTCTTTTAACCAAACATCTTTTTTAGTTTTCCAAAAAGCTCTTTTAAAGTATTTTCAACAGTATTTTCGCAACACTAATTTGTTTTTGTCATCTGAACAATTTTTTTGTTCAGTCTTCTCAATAGTTCTTATCTAGTCTTCCAAACGGATCTTTTTCGTTCTTCTTAATAGATTTCTTTAATCATCCTCGCAGGTCTTTTGTATCTTCCAAGTGTTATTTCTTAGTCTCCTAAACAAATGGAAAAAAGAAAATTTGCTTATTGTAACCAACACTCTGCAAAAAGAGGGGCTTGAACGGGTCTCTCCTAGGCCTATTTAAGCAGGTTTGCTACCCAAACATTTCTAGTATTCCATCAACATGCAACTACCTACACTCTTAAAAGCATATACTGATCTAATGAGATATGTATGGTAGTATGCGTGTACAAATGGAAAAAGAAAATGGCAAAAAGAGGTTCTACCTACCTACCTACCTACAGTCTTAAAAGCACATACTGATCCATTAAGATATGTATTCTTATATACATATACAAATGGAAAAAATTTGCTTAATATTACCTCCACTCTACAAAAAAAGGGACATTTTTATGCAGGCTTTTTTATTGAAGCCTGCTACCCATTCCAGAATTCCAGTAATCCAACAACACGCACCTACCTACACTCTTAAACGCACATACCGATCCATTGAGATATATAAGGCTTTGAAACAGATTTTTTTTTAGTCCTTCAAATGTTTCTTTTTTTATTAGTTTTCTTGACAAATCTCTTTTTAGTTTTAAAAAAAATTCTTTTTACTCTTTCAAGTACGTGTTTATTTAGAGTTCCCGAGTTGTTTATTTTAAGTTTTCCAAACCAGTTTACTCATCTTCCATGCAGTTTTTCAAACACTTTTTTTAACCAAACAGATCTGTTTTAGTTTTCCAAAAAGCTCAATTTAAGTATTCTCAACATTATTCTAGTAACACTTATTTGTTTTTCTCATATGAACAGTTTTTTTTGCAGTCTTCTCAATAGTTCTAATCTAGTCTTCCAGACGGATCTTTTTCGTTCTTCTTAATAGATTTCTTTAATCATCCTGGTAGGTCTTTTGTATCTTCCAACAGCTATTTCTTAGTCTCCTAAACAAAAGGAAAAAAAATTCGCTTAATGTAACCTACTCTCTGCAAAAAGTGTGGCTTGAACGGGTAAATCCTAGGCTTATATATGCAAGCCTGCTACACAAACATCTGTCCAGTATTTCATCAACGCGCAACTACGTACACTCTAAAAAGCATATACTGATCTAATGAGATATGTATGGTAGTATGCATGTACAAGTGGAAAAAAAAAATGGCAAAAAGAGGGGCTACCTACCTACCTACCTACACTCTTAAAAGCACATACTGATCCATTAAGATATGTATTCTTACATACATATACAAATGGAATACAAATTTGCTTAATTTTCCCTCTACTCTGCAAAAAAAGGACTTTTTTATGCAGGCTTTTTTATGCAAGCCTGATACCCATTCCAGATTTCCAGTAATTCAACAATACGCACCTACCTACACTCTTAAACGCAAATAACGATCCATTGAGATATATATATAGCTTTCAAACAGATTCTTTTTTAGTCCATCAAGTTTCTTTATTTATTAGTTTTCTTAACAAATCCCTTTTTAGTCTTCCAAAAATTCTTTTTAGTCTTTGAAGTACGTGTTTATTAGTTCCCGAGTTTTTTTTTTCAAATTTTCCAAACAGTAGTTTTTTCATCTTCCATGCAGTTTTTCCAACATTTCTTTTAACCAAACAGATCAGTTTTAGTTTTATAAAAAGCTCTTTTTAAGTATTTTATACAGTATTTTCGTAACACTAATTTGTATTTGTCATCTGAATAGTTTTTTTTTCAGTCTTCTATATAGTTCTTATCTAGTCTTCCAAACGGATCTTTTTCGTTCTTCTTACTATATTTCTTTAATGTTCCTGGCAGGTCTTTTTTATCATCACAACAGTTATTTCTTAGTCTCCTAAACAAATGGAAAAAAATTCTCTTATTGTAACCTACACTCTGCAAAAAGAGTGGCTTGAACCGGTCTCTCCTAGGCTTATTTATGCAAGCCTGCTACCCAAACATCTGTTCAGTATACCATCAACACGCAACTACCTACACTCTTAAAAGCATATACTGATCTAATGAGATATGTATGGTAGTATGCCTCTACAAATGGAAAAAAAAAAAATGGCAAAAAGAGGGGCTACCTACACTCTTAAAAGCCTATACTGATCCATAAAGATATGTATTGTTACATACATATACAATTGGAAAACAAACGCTTAATTTTACCTCCACTCTGCAAAAAAAAAAGGTACTTTTTTATGCAGGCTTTTTTATGCAAGCCTGCTATGTATTCCAGAAATCCAGTAATCCAACAAAACGCACCTGCCTACACTTTAAACGCACATACCGATCCATTGAGATATATATGACTTTGAAACAGATTCTTTTTTTTTAGTCCTTCAATTGTCTCTTTTTTATTATTTTTCTTAACAAATCTCTTTTTAGTCTTCCAAAAAAAAATCTTTTTAGTCTTTCAAGTACGTGTTTATTTAGAGTTCCCGAGTTGTTTTTCTTAAGTTTTCCAAAGAGTTTCATCTTCCATGCAGTTTTTGAAACTTCTTCCAAAAGATCTGTTTTAGTTCAAAAGCTCTTTTTGAGTATTTTTAACAGTATTTTCGTAACACTAATTTGTTTTTGTTATCTGAACAGTTTTTTTTTTCAGTCTTCTTAATAGTTCTTATCTAGTCTTCTAAACGGATCTTTTTCATTCTTCTTAATAGATTTCTTTAATCTTCCTGGTAGGGTTTTGTATCTTCCAACAGTTATTTCTTAGTCTCCTAAACAATGGAAAAAAAAATCGCTTCTTGTGAGCTACACTTTGCAAAAAGAGGGGCTTGAACTTGTCTCTCCTAGGCTTATTTTTATCAAGAATGCTACCCAAACTTCTGTCCAGTATTTCATCAACACCCAAATACCTACACTCTTGGAAGCATATAATGATCTAATGAGATATGTATGGTAGTATGCCTATACAAATGGAAAGAAAAATGGCAAAAAGAGGGGTTTCCTACCTACCTACCTACACTCTTAAAGGCACATTCTGATCCATTAAGATATGTATTCTTACATACATATACAAATGGAAAACAAATATGATTAATTTCACCTCTACTCTGCGAAAAAATGACCTTTTTATGCAGGCTTTTTTAGGCAAGCCTGCTACCCATTCCAGAAACAGTTCTTTTAACCAAACGGATTTGTTTTAGTTTTCCAAAAAGCTCTTTTTAAGTATTTTTAACAGTATTTTCGTAATACTAATTTGTTTTTGTCATCTAAACAGTTTTTTTTTTCAGTCTTCTAAATAGTTCTTATCTAGTCTTCTAAACGGAACTTTTTCGTTCTTCTTAATAGATTTCTTTAATCTTCCTGGCAGGTCTTTTGTGTCTTCCAACAGTTATTTCTTTGTCTCTTAAACAAATGGAGAAAAAATTCGCTTCTTTTAACCTACACTCTGCAAAAAGAGAGGCTTGAACGGGTCTCTCTTAGGCTTATTTCCTGATACCCAAACATCTGTCCAGTATTTCATCAACACGCAACTACCTACATTCTTGAAAGCATATACTGATGTAATGAGATATGTATGGTAGTATGCCTGTACAAATGGAAAAAGAAAATGGCAAAAACAGGGGCTACGTATCTACCTACCTACACTCTTAAAAGCACATGCTGATCAATTAAGATATGTATTCTTAGAAATGGAAAACAAATTTGCTTAATTTTACCTCCACTCTTCAAAAAAAGGACTTTTTTATGAACGCTTTTTTATGCAAACCTGCTACCCATTCCAGAAATTCAGTAATGCAACAACACGAACCTACCTACACTCTTAAACGCACATACCGATCCATTGAGATATATATATACCTTTTCAAACAGATTTTTTTTTAGTCATTCAAATGTTTCTTTTTTTATTAGTTTTCTCAACAAATCCCTTTTTTAGTCTTCCAAAATTAATTCTTTTTCTTCTTTCAAGTACGTGTTTATTTAGAGTTCCCGAGTTGTTTACTTCCAAGCAGTTTTTCAAACAGTACTTTTAACCAAACAGATCTGTTTTAGTTTTTCAAATAGCCCTTTTTAAGATATTTTCAACAGTATTTTCGTAATACTAATTTGTTTTTGTCATCTGAACAGTTTTTTTTTCAGTCTTCTAAATAGTTCTTATCTAGTCTTCCAAACGAATCTTTTTCGTTCTTCTTAATAGATTTCTTTAATCATCCTCGCAGGTCTTTTGTATCTTCCACTGTTATTTCTTAGTCTCCTAAACAAGTAGAAAAAAGAAAATTCGCTTCTTGTAACCTAAACTCTGCAAAAAGAGGGGCTTGAACGGGTCTCTCCTAGGCTTATTTATGCAAGTCTGCTACCCAAACATGTCTAGTATTCCATCAACGTGCAACTACCTACACTCTTAAAAGCATATACTGATCTAATGAGATATGTATGGTAGTATGCCTGTACAAATGGAAAAAGAAAATGGCAAAAAGAGGGGCTACCTACCTACCTACCTACACTCTTAAAAGCACATACTGATCCATTAAAATATGTAAGGTTACATACATATACAAATGGAAACAAATTTGCTAAATCTTACCTCCACTCTGCAAAAAAAAAGGGACATTTTTATTCAGGCTTTTTTATTCAAGCCTGCTACCCATTCCAGGATTCCAGTAATCCAACAACACGCACCTAACTACACTCTTAAACGCACATACCGGTCCATTTAGATATATATGGCTTTCAAACAATTTTTTTTTTAGTCCTTCAAATTTTTCTTTTTTTTATTCGTTTTCTTAATAAATCGCTTTTTAGTGTTCGAAAAAAAATTCTTCTTAGTCTTTCAAGTACGTGTTTATTTAGAGTTCACGAGTTGTTTTTTTAAGTTTTCCAAAGAGCAGTTTATTCATATTCCATGCAGTTTTTCAAACATTTCTTTTAACCAAACAGATCTTTTTTAGTTTTCCAAAAAGCTCTTTTAAAGTATTTTCAACAGTATTTTCGCAACACTAATTTGTTTTTGTCATCTGAACAATTTTTTTGTTCAGTCTTCTCAATAGTTCTTATCTAGTCTTCCAAACGGATCTTTTTCGTTCTTCTTAATAGATTTCTTTAATCATCCTCGCAGGTCTTTTGTATCTTCCAAGTGTTATTTCTTAGTCTCCTAAACAAATGGAAAAAAGAAAATTTGCTTATTGTAACCAACACTCTGCAAAAAGAGGGGCTTGAACGGGTCTCTCCTAGGCCTATTTAAGCAGGTTTGCTACCCAAACATTTCTAGTATTCCATCAACATGCAACTACCTACACTCTTAAAAGCATATACTGATCTAATGAGATATGTATGGTAGTATGCGTGTACAAATGGAAAAAGAAAATGGCAAAAAGAGGTTCTACCTACCTACCTACCTACAGTCTTAAAAGCACATACTGATCCATTAAGATATGTATTCTTATATACATATACAAATGGAAAAAATTTGCTTAATATTACCTCCACTCTACAAAAAAAGGGACATTTTTATGCAGGCTTTTTTATTGAAGCCTGCTACCCATTCCAGAATTCCAGTAATCCAACAACACGCACCTACCTACACTCTTAAACGCACATACCGATCCATTGAGATATATAAGGCTTTGAAACAGATTTTTTTTTAGTCCTTCAAATGTTTCTTTTTTTATTAGTTTTCTTGACAAATCTCTTTTTAGTTTTAAAAAAAATTCTTTTTACTCTTTCAAGTACGTGTTTATTTAGAGTTCCCGAGTTGTTTATTTTAAGTTTTCCAAACCAGTTTACTCATCTTCCATGCAGTTTTTCAAACACTTTTTTTAACCAAACAGATCTGTTTTAGTTTTCCAAAAAGCTCAATTTAAGTATTCTCAACATTATTCTAGTAACACTTATTTGTTTTTCTCATATGAACAGTTTTTTTTTGCAGTCTTCTCAATAGTTCTAATCTAGTCTTCCAGACGGATCTTTTTCGTTCTTCTTAATAGATTTCTTTAATCATCCTGGTAGGTCTTTTGTATCTTCCAACAGCTATTTCTTAGTCTCCTAAACAAAAGGAAAAAAAATTCGCTTAATGTAACCTACTCTCTGCAAAAAGTGTGGCTTGAACGGGTAAATCCTAGGCTTATATATGCAAGCCTGCTACACAAACATCTGTCCAGTATTTCATCAACGCGCAACTACGTACACTCTAAAAAGCATATACTGATCTAATGAGATATGTATGGTAGTATGCATGTACAAGTGGAAAAAAAAAATGGCAAAAAGAGGGGCTACCTACCTACCTACCTACACTCTTAAAAGCACATACTGATCCATTAAGATATGTATTCTTACATACATATACAAATGGAATACAAATTTGCTTAATTTTCCCTCTACTCTGCAAAAAAAGGACTTTTTTATGCAGGCTTTTTTATGCAAGCCTGATACCCATTCCAGATTTCCAGTAATTCAACAATACGCACCTACCTACACTCTTAAACGCAAATAACGATCCATTGAGATATATATATAGCTTTCAAACAGATTCTTTTTTAGTCCATCAAGTTTCTTTATTTATTAGTTTTCTTAACAAATCCCTTTTTAGTCTTCCAAAAATTCTTTTTAGTCTTTGAAGTACGTGTTTATTAGTTCCCGAGTTTTTTTTTTCAAATTTTCCAAACAGTAGTTTTTTCATCTTCCATGCAGTTTTTCCAACATTTCTTTTAACCAAACAGATCAGTTTTAGTTTTATAAAAAGCTCTTTTTAAGTATTTTATACAGTATTTTCGTAACACTAATTTGTATTTGTCATCTGAATAGTTTTTTTTTCAGTCTTCTATATAGTTCTTATCTAGTCTTCCAAACGGATCTTTTTCGTTCTTCTTACTATATTTCTTTAATGTTCCTGGCAGGTCTTTTTTATCATCACAACAGTTATTTCTTAGTCTCCTAAACAAATGGAAAAAAATTCTCTTATTGTAACCTACACTCTGCAAAAAGAGTGGCTTGAACCGGTCTCTCCTAGGCTTATTTATGCAAGCCTGCTACCCAAACATCTGTTCAGTATACCATCAACACGCAACTACCTACACTCTTAAAAGCATATACTGATCTAATGAGATATGTATGGTAGTATGCCTCTACAAATGGAAAAAAAAAAAATGGCAAAAAGAGGGGCTACCTACACTCTTAAAAGCCTATACTGATCCATAAAGATATGTATTGTTACATACATATACAATTGGAAAACAAACGCTTAATTTTACCTCCACTCTGCAAAAAAAAAGGTACTTTTTTATGCAGGCTTTTTTATGCAAGCCTGCTATGTATTCCAGAAATCCAGTAATCCAACAAAACGCACCTGCCTACACTTTTAAACGCACATACCGATCCATTGAGATATATATGACTTTGAAACAGATTCTTTTTTTTTTAGTCCTTCAATTGTCTATTTTTTATTATTTTTCTTAACAAATCTCTTTTTAGTCTTCCAAAAAAAAATCTTTTTAGTCTTTCAAGTACGTGTTTATTTAGAGTTCCCGAGTTGTTTTTCTTAAGTTTTCCAAAGAGCAGTTTATTCATCTTCCAAGCAGTTTTTGAAACAGTTCTTTTAACCAAACGGATTTGTTTTAGTTTTCCAAAAAGCTCTTTTTAAGTATTTTTAACAGTATTTTCGTAATACTAATTTGTTTTTGTCATCTAAACAGTTTTTTTTTTCAGTCTTCTAAATAGTTCTTATCTAGTCTTCTAAACGGAACTTTTTCGTTCTTCTTAATAGATTTCTTTAATCTTCCTGGCAGGTCTTTTGTGTCTTCCAACAGTTATTTCTTTGTCTCTTAAACAAATGGAGAAAAAATTCGCTTCTTTTAACCTACACTCTGCAAAAAGAGAGGCTTGAACGGGTCTCTCCTAGGCTTATTTCCTGATACCCAAACATCTGTCCAGTATTTCATCAACACGCAACTACCTACATTCTTGAAAGCATATACTGATGTAATGAGATATGTATGGTAGTATGCCTGTACAAATGGAAAAAGAAAATGGCAAAAACAGGGGCTACGTATCTACCTACCTACACTCTTAAAAGCACATGCTGATCAATTAAGATATGTATTCTTAGAAATGGAAAACAAATTTGCTTAATTTTACCTCCACTCTTCAAAAAAAGGACTTTTTTATGAACGCTTTTTTATGCAAACCTGCTACCCATTCCAGAAATTCAGTAATGCAACAACACGAACCTACCTACACTCTTAAACGCACATACCGATCCATTGAGATATATATATACCTTTCAAACAGATTTTTTTTTAGTCATTCAAATGTTTCTTTTTTTATTAGTTTTCTCAACAAATCCCTTTTTTAGTCTTCCAAAATTAATTCTTTTTCTTCTTTCAAGTACGTGTTTATTTAGAGTTCCCGAGTTGTTTACTTCCAAGCAGTTTTTCAAACAGTACTTTTAACCAAACAGATCTGTTTTAGTTTTTCAAATAGCCCTTTTTAAGATATTTTCAACAGTATTTTCGTAATACTAATTTGTTTTTGTCATCTGAACAGTTTTTTTTTCAGTCTTCTAAATAGTTCTTATCTAGTCTTCCAAACGAATCTTTTTCGTTCTTCTTAATAGATTTCTTTAATCATCCTCGCAGGTCTTTTGTATCTTCCACTGTTATTTCTTAGTCTCCTAAACAAGTAGAAAAAAGAAAATTCGCTTCTTGTAACCTAAACTCTGCAAAAAGAGGGGCTTGAACGGGTCTCTCCTAGGCTTATTTATGCAAGTCTGCTACCCAAACATGTCTAGTATTCCATCAACGTGCAACTACCTACACTCTTAAAAGCATATACTGATCTAATGAGATATGTATGGTAGTATGCCTGTACAAATGGAAAAAGAAAATGGCAAAAAGAGGGGCTACCTACCTACCTACCTACACTCTTAAAAGCACATACTGATCCATTAAAATATGTAAGGTTACATACATATACAAATGGAAACAAATTTGCTAAATCTTACCTCCACTCTGCAAAAAAAAAGGGACATTTTTATTCAGGCTTTTTTATTCAAGCCTGCTACCCATTCCAGGATTCCAGTAATCCAACAACACGCACCTAACTACACTCTTAAACGCACATACCGGTCCATTTAGATATATATGGCTTTCAAACAATTTTTTTTTTAGTCCTTCAAATTTTTCTTTTTTTTATTCGTTTTCTTAATAAATCGCTTTTTAGTGTTCGAAAAAAAATTCTTCTTAGTCTTTCAAGTACGTGTTTATTTAGAGTTCACGAGTTGTTTTTTTAAGTTTTCCAAAGAGCAGTTTATTCATATTCCATGCAGTTTTTCAAACATTTCTTTTAACCAAACAGATCTTTTTTAGTTTTCCAAAAAGCTCTTTTAAAGTATTTTCAACAGTATTTTCGCAACACTAATTTGTTTTTGTCATCTGAACAATTTTTTTGTTCAGTCTTCTCAATAGTTCTTATCTAGTCTTCCAAACGGATCTTTTTCGTTCTTCTTAATAGATTTCTTTAATCATCCTCGCAGGTCTTTTGTATCTTCCAAGTGTTATTTCTTAGTCTCCTAAACAAATGGAAAAAAGAAAATTTGCTTATTGTAACCAACACTCTGCAAAAAGAGGGGCTTGAACGGGTCTCTCCTAGGCCTATTTAAGCAGGTTTGCTACCCAAACATTTCTAGTATTCCATCAACATGCAACTACCTACACTCTTAAAAGCATATACTGATCTAATGAGATATGTATGGTAGTATGCGTGTACAAATGGAAAAAGAAAATGGCAAAAAGAGGTTCTACCTACCTACCTACCTACAGTCTTAAAAGCACATACTGATCCATTAAGATATGTATTCTTATATACATATACAAATGGAAAAAATTTGCTTAATATTACCTCCACTCTACAAAAAAAGGGACATTTTTATGCAGGCTTTTTTATTGAAGCCTGCTACCCATTCCAGAATTCCAGTAATCCAACAACACGCACCTACCTACACTCTTAAACGCACATACCGATCCATTGAGATATATAAGGCTTTGAAACAGATTTTTTTTTAGTCCTTCAAATGTTTCTTTTTTTATTAGTTTTCTTGACAAATCTCTTTTTAGTTTTAAAAAAAATTCTTTTTACTCTTTCAAGTACGTGTTTATTTAGAGTTCCCGAGTTGTTTATTTTAAGTTTTCCAAACCAGTTTACTCATCTTCCATGCAGTTTTTCAAACACTTTTTTTAACCAAACAGATCTGTTTTAGTTTTCCAAAAAGCTCAATTTAAGTATTCTCAACATTATTCTAGTAACACTTATTTGTTTTTCTCATATGAACAGTTTTTTTTGCAGTCTTCTCAATAGTTCTAATCTAGTCTTCCAGACGGATCTTTTTCGTTCTTCTTAATAGATTTCTTTAATCATCCTGGTAGGTCTTTTGTATCTTCCAACAGCTATTTCTTAGTCTCCTAAACAAAAGGAAAAAAAATTCGCTTAATGTAACCTACTCTCTGCAAAAAGTGTGGCTTGAACGGGTAAATCCTAGGCTTATATATGCAAGCCTGCTACACAAACATCTGTCCAGTATTTCATCAACGCGCAACTACGTACACTCTAAAAAGCATATACTGATCTAATGAGATATGTATGGTAGTATGCATGTACAAGTGGAAAAAAAAAATGGCAAAAAGAGGGGCTACCTACCTACCTACCTACACTCTTAAAAGCACATACTGATCCATTAAGATATGTATTCTTACATACATATACAAATGGAATACAAATTTGCTTAATTTTCCCTCTACTCTGCAAAAAAAGGACTTTTTTATGCAGGCTTTTTTATGCAAGCCTGATACCCATTCCAGATTTCCAGTAATTCAACAATACGCACCTACCTACACTCTTAAACGCAAATAACGATCCATTGAGATATATATATAGCTTTCAAACAGATTCTTTTTTAGTCCATCAAGTTTCTTTATTTATTAGTTTTCTTAACAAATCCCTTTTTAGTCTTCCAAAAATTCTTTTTAGTCTTTGAAGTACGTGTTTATTAGTTCCCGAGTTTTTTTTTTCAAATTTTCCAAACAGTAGTTTTTTCATCTTCCATGCAGTTTTTCCAACATTTCTTTTAACCAAACAGATCAGTTTTAGTTTTATAAAAAGCTCTTTTTAAGTATTTTATACAGTATTTTCGTAACACTAATTTGTATTTGTCATCTGAATAGTTTTTTTTCAGTCTTCTATATAGTTCTTATCTAGTCTTCCAAACGGATCTTTTTCGTTCTTCTTACTATATTTCTTTAATGTTCCTGGCAGGTCTTTTTTATCATCACAACAGTTATTTCTTAGTCTCCTAAACAAATGGAAAAAAATTCTCTTATTGTAACCTACACTCTGCAAAAAGAGTGGCTTGAACCGGTCTCTCCTAGGCTTATTTATGCAAGCCTGCTACCCAAACATCTGTTCAGTATACCATCAACACGCAACTACCTACACTCTTAAAAGCATATACTGATCTAATGAGATATGTATGGTAGTATGCCTCTACAAATGGAAAAAAAAAAATGGCAAAAAGAGGGGCTACCTACACTCTTAAAAGCCTATACTGATCCATAAAGATATGTATTGTTACATACATATACAATTGGAAAACAAACGCTTAATTTTACCTCCACTCTGCAAAAAAAAAGGTACTTTTTTATGCAGGCTTTTTTATGCAAGCCTGCTATGTATTCCAGAAATCCAGTAATCCAACAAAACGCACCTGCCTACACTTTTAAACGCACATACCGATCCATTGAGATATATATGACTTTGAAACAGATTCTTTTTTTTTTAGTCCTTCAATTGTCTCTTTTTTATTATTTTTCTTAACAAATCTCTTTTTAGTCTTCCAAAAAAAAATCTTTTTAGTCTTTCAAGTACGTGTTTATTTAGAGTTCCCGAGTTGTTTTTCTTAAGTTTTCCAAAGAGCAGTTTATTCATCTTCCAAGCAGTTTTTGAAACAGTTCTTTTAACCAAACGGATTTGTTTTAGTTTTCCAAAAAGCTCTTTTTAAGTATTTTTAACAGTATTTTCGTAATACTAATTTGTTTTTGTCATCTAAACAGTTTTTTTTTTCAGTCTTCTAAATAGTTCTTATCTAGTCTTCTAAACGGAACTTTTTCGTTCTTCTTAATAGATTTCTTTAATCTTCCTGGCAGGTCTTTTGTGTCTTCCAACAGTTATTTCTTTGTCTCTTAAACAAATGGAGAAAAAATTCGCTTCTTTTAACCTACACTCTGCAAAAAGAGAGGCTTGAACGGGTCTCTCCTAGGCTTATTTCCTGATACCCAAACATCTGTCCAGTATTTCATCAACACGCAACTACCTACATTCTTGAAAGCATATACTGATGTAATGAGATATGTATGGTAGTATGCATGTACAAATGGAAAAAGAAAAGGACAAAAAGAGGGGCTACCTACCTACCTACCTACACTCTTAAACGCACATACCGATCCATTGAGATATATATACCTTTCAAACAGATTTTTTTTGTCATTCAAGTGTTTCTTTTTTTATTAGTTTTCTTAACAAATCCCTTTTTTAGTCTTCCAAAATTAATTGTTTTTCTTCTTTCAAGTACGTGTTTATTTAAAGTTCCCGAGTTGTTTACTTTAAGTTTTCGAAACACCAGTTTATTCATCTTCCAAGCAGTTTTTCAAACAGTTCTTTTAATCAAACAGATCTTTTTTAGTTTTTCAAATAGCCCTTTTTAAGGTATTTTCAACAGTATTTTCGTAATACTAATTTGTTTTTGTCATCTCAACAGTTTTTTTTTTCAGTCTTCTAAATACTTCTTATCTAGTCTTCCAAACGGATCTTTTTCGTTCTTCTTAATAGATTTCTTTAATCATCCTCGCAGGTCTTTTCTATCTTCCAACTGTTTTTTCTTAGTCTCCAAAACAAATGGGAAAAAGAAAATTTGCTTATTGTAACCTACACTCTGCAAAAAGAGGGGCTTGAACGGGTCTCTCCTAGTCTTATTCATGCACGTCTGCTACCCAAACATGTCTAGTATTCCATCGACATGCAACTACCTACACTCTTAAAAGCATACACTGATCTAATGAGATATGCATGGTAGTATGCCTGTAGAAATGGAAAAAGAAAATGGCAAAAAGAGGGGCTACCTACCTACATACCTACACTCTTAAAAGCACATACTGATCCATTAAGATATGTATTCTTACATACATATACAAATGGAAACAAATTTGCTTAATCTTACCTCCACTATGCAAAAAAGGGACATTTTTATGCAGGCTTTTTTATTGAAGCCTGCTACACATTCCAGAATTCCAGTAATCCAACAACACGCACCTACCTACACTCTTAAACGCACATACCGATCCATTGAGATATGTAATTCTTTCAAACAGATTTTTTTTTAGTACTTCAAATGTTTCTTTTTTTATTAGTTTTCTTAACAAATCTCTTTTTAGTTTTAAAAAGAAATTCTTTTTACTCTTTCAAGTGCGTGTTTATTTAGAGTTCCCGAGTTGTTTATTTTACGTTTTCCAAACCAATTTATTCATCTTCCATGCAGTTTTTCAAACAGTTCTTTTAACCAAACAGATCTGTTTCAGTTTTCCAAAAAGCTCAATTTAAGTATTCTCAACAGTATCTTAGTATCACTTATTTGTTTTTGTCATCTGAACAGTTTTTTTTTTCAGTCTTCTCAATAGTTCTTATCTAGTCTTTAAAACGGATCTTTTTCGTTCTTCTTAATAGATTTCTTTAATCATCCTCGTAGGTCTTTTGTATCATCCAACAGCTATTTCTTAGTCTTCTAAACAAAAGGAAAAAAAATTCGCTTAATGTAACCTACTCTCTGCAAACAGTGTGTCTTGAACGGGTAACTCCTAGGCTTTTATATACAAGCCTGCTACACAAACATCTGTCCAGTATTCCATCAACGCGCAACTACCTACACTCTTAAAAGCATATTCTTAAAAGCACATACTGATCCATTAATATATGTATTCTTACATACATATACAAATGGAAAACAATTTTTCTTAACTTTCCATCTACTCTACAAAAAAGGACTTTTTTATGCAGGCTTTTTTATACAAGCCTGCTACCCATTCCAGATAACCAGTAATCCAACAATACGCACCTACCTACACTCTTAAACGCACATACCGATCCATTGAGATATATATATGGCTTTCATGCAAATTCTTTTTTAGTCCTTCAAATGTTTCTTTTTTTATCAGTTTTCTTAACAAATCTCTTTTTAGTCTTCCAAAAAATTCTTTTTAGTCTTTGAAGTACGTGTTTATTAGTTCCCAAGTTTTTTTTTTCAAGTTTTCCAAACAGTAGTTTTTTCATCTTCCATTCAGTTTTTCAAACATTTCTTTTAACCAAACAGATCTGTTTTAGTTTTCTAAAAAGCTCTTTTTAAGTATTTTATACAGTATTTTCGTAACACTAATCTGTTTTTGTCATCTGAATAGTTTTTTTTTCAGTCTTCTATATAGTTCTTATCTAGTCTTCCTAACGGATCTTTTTCGTTCTTCTTAATATATTTCTTTAATGTTCCTGGCAGGTTTTTTGTATCATCCAACAGTTATTTCTTAGTCTCCTAAACAAATGGAAAAAAATTTTCTTATTGTAACCTACACTCTGCAAAAACAGTGGCTTGAACGGGTCTCTCCTAGGCTTATTTATGCAAGCCTGCTACTCAAACATCTGTCCAGTATTACATCAACACGCAACTACTTACACTCTTAAAAGCATATACTGATCTAATGAGATGTGTATCGTAGGATGCCTGTACAAATGGAAAAAAAAATGGCAAAAAGAGGGGCTACCTACACTCTTAAAAGCATATACTGATCCATAAAGATATGTATTGTTACATACATATACAAGTGGAAAACAAACGCTTAATTTTACCTCCACTCTGCAAAAAAGGGTACTTTTTTAGGCAGGCTTTTTTATGCAAGCCTGCTATGCATTCCAGAAATCCAGTAATCCAACAACACGCACCTTCCTACACTCTCAAACTTACATACCGATCCATTGAGAAATATATGGCTTTCAAACAGATTTTTTTTTTTTTGTCCTTCAAATGTCTCTTTTTTTTCATTATTCTTCTTAACAAATCTCTTTTTAGTCTTCCAAAAAAAATTCTTTTTAGTCTTTCAAGTACGTGTTTATTTAGAGTTCCCGAGTTGTTTTTTTTAAGTTTTCCAAACAACAGTTCATTGATCTTACAAGGAGTTTTTGAAACTTCTTTTAGCCAAAAAGATCTGTTTTAGTTTTCCAAAGAGCTCTTTTTGAGTATTTTTAACAGTATTTTCGTAACACTAATTTGTTTTTGTCATCTGAAGTTTTTTTTTCAGTCTTCTAAATAGTTCTTATCTAGTCTTCTAAACGTTTCTTTTTCGTTCTTCTTAATAGATTTCTTTAATCTTCCTGGTAGGTTTTTGTATTTTCCAAGTTATTTCTTAGTCTCCTAAACAATGGAAAAAAAATTCGCTTCTTGCAAGCTACACTTTGCGAAAAAAGGGGCTTGAACTTGTCTCTCCTAGGCTTTTTTTTTTTTATCAAGCCTGCTACCCAAACATCTCTCCAGTATTTCATCAACACGCAAATACCTACACTCTTGGAAGTATATACTGATCTAATGAGATATGTATGGTAGTATGCCTGTACAAATGGAAAGAAAAATGGCAAAAAGAGGGGTTACCTACCTACCTACCTTCACTCTTAAAGGCACATACTGATCCATTAAGATATGTATTCTTACAAACATATACAAATGGAAAACAAATATGATTAATTTCACCTCCACTCTGCGAAAAGAGGACTTTTTTATGCAGGCTTTTTTAGGCAAGCCTGCTACCTATTCCAAAAATCCAGTAATAAAAGAACACGCACCTACCTACACTCTTAAACGCACATACCGATCCATTGAGATATATATGACTTTCAAACAGATTTTTCTTTATTCCTTCAAATGTTTCTTTTTTTTTATTAGTTTTCTTAACAAATCTCTTTTTAGTCTTCCAATAAAAAATTCTTTTTAGTCTTTCAAGTACGTGTTTATTTAGAGTTCCCGAGTTTTTTTTTAAGTTTTCCAAACAGCAATTTATTCATCTTCCAAGCAGTTTTTCAAACAGTTCTTTTAACCAAACAGATCTGTTTTAGTTTTCCAAAAAGCTCTTTTTAAGTATTTTTAACAGTATTATCGTAATACTAATTTGTTTTTGTCATCTAAACAGTTTTTTTTTTCAGTCTTCTAAATAGTTCTTATCTAGTCTTCTAAACGGAACTTTTTCGTTCTTCTTAATAGATTTCTTTAATCTTCCTGGCAGGTCTTTTGTGTCTTAAAACAGTTATTTCTTAGTCTTCTAAACAAATGGAGAAAAAATTCTCTTATTGTAACCTACACTCTGCAAAAACAGTGGCTTGAACGGCTCTCTCCTAGGCTTATTTATTCAAGCCTGATACCCAAACATCTGTCCAGTATTTCATCAACACGCAACTACCTACATTCTTGAAAGCATATACTGATGTAATGAGATATGTATGGTAGTATGCCTATACAAATGGAAAAAGAAAATGGCAAAAACAGGGGCTACGTACCTACCTACCTACACTCTTAAAAGAACATACTGATCCATTAAGGTATGTATTCTTACGTATATATACAAATGGAAAACAAATTTGCTTAATTTTACCTCCACTCTTCAAAAAAAGGACTTTTTTATGAAGGCTTTTTTATGCAAACCTGCTACCCATTCCAGAAATCCAGTAATGCAACAACACGAACCTACCTACACTCTTAAACGCACATACCGATCCATTGAGATATATATACCTTTCAAACAGATTTTTTTTTAGTCATTCATATGTTTCTTTTCTTATTAGTTTTCTTAACAAATCCCTTTTTTAGTCTTCCAAAATTAATTCTTTTTTTCTTTCAAGTACGTGTTTATTTAGAGTTCCCGAGTTGTTTACTTTAAGTTTTCGAAACAGCAGTTTATTCATCTTCCAAGCAGTTTTTCAAACAGTCCTTTTAACCAAACAGATCTGTTTTAGTTTTTCAAATAGCCCTTTTTAAGGTATTTTCAACAGTATTTTCGTAATACTAATTTGTTTTTGTCATCTGAACAGTTTTTTTTTTCAGTCTTCGAAATAGTTCTTATCTAGTCTTCCAAACAGATCTTTTTCGTTCTTCTTAATAGATTTCTTTAATCATCCTCGCAGGTATTTTGTATCTTCCAACTGTTTTTTCTTAGTCTCCTAAACAAATGAAAAACAGAAAATTTGCTTATTGTAACCTACACTCTGCAAAAAGAGGGGCTTAAACGGGTCTCTCCTAGACTTATTTATGCAAGTCTGCTACCCAAACATGTCTAGTATTCCATCAACATGCAACTACCTACTCTCTTAAAGCATATACTGATCTAATGAGATATGTATGGTAGTATGACTGTACAAATGGAAAAAGAAAATGGCAAAAAGAGGGGCTACCTACCTACCTACCTACACTCTTAAAAGCACATACTGATCCATTAAGATATGTATTTTTACATACATATACAAATGGAAACAAATTTGCTTAATCTTACCTCCACTCTGCAAAAAAAGGGACATTTTTATGCAGGCTTTTTTATTGAAGCCTGCTACCCATTCCAGAATTCCAGTAATCCAACAACACGCACCTACCTACACTCTTAAACGCACATACCGATCCATTGAGATATATAAGGCTTTCAAACAGATTTTTTTTTAGCCCTTCAAATGTTTCTTTTTTTATTAGTTTTCTTAACAAATCTCTTTTTAGTTTTAAAAAAAAATTCTTTTTACTCTTTCAAGTACGTATTTATTTATAGTTCCCGAATTGTTTATTTCAAGTTTTCCAAACCAGTTTATCTATCTTCCTTGCAGTTTTTCAAACACTTCTTTTAACCAAACAGATCTGTTTTAGTTTTCCAAAAAGCTGAATTTAAGTATTCTCAACAGTATTTTAGTAACACTTATTTGTTTTTGTCATCTGAACAGTTTTTTTTTCAGTCTTCTCAATAGTTCTTATCTAGTCTTCCAAACGGATCTTTTTCGTTCTTCTTAATAGATTTCTTTAATCATCCTGGTAGGTCTTTTGTATCTTCCAACAGCTATTTCTTAGTCTCCTAAACAAAAGGAAAAAAAATTCGCTTAATGTAACCTACTCTCTGCAAAAAGTGTGGCTTGAACGGGTAACTACTAGGCTTATATATGCAAGCCTGCTACACAAACATATGTCCAGTATTCCATCAACGCGCAACTACCTACACTCTTAAAAGCATATACTGATCTAATGAGATAAATATGTTAGTATGCATGTACAAATGGAAAAAAAAATGGCAAAAAGAGGGGCTACCTACCTACCTACCTACACTCTTAAAAGCACATACTGATCCATTAAGATATGTATTCTTACATACATATACAAATGGAAAACAAATTTGCTTAATTTTCCCTCTACTCTGCAAAAAAAGGACTTTTTTATGCAAGCTTTTTTATGCAAGACTGCTACCCATTCCAGATTTCCAGTAATCCAACAATACGCACCTACCTACACTCTTAAACGCATATACCGATCCATTGAGATATATATATGGCTTTCATGCAGATTCTTTTTTAGTCCTTCAAATGTTTCTTTTTTTATTAGTTTTCTTAACAAATCTCTTTTTAGTCTTCCAAATAATTCTTTTTAGTCTTTGAAGTACGTGTTTATTAGTTCCCGAGTTGTTTTTTTCAAGTTTTCCAAACAGTAGTTTTTTCATCTTCCATGCAGTTTTAGAAACATTTCTTTACCAAACAGATCTGTTTTAGTTTTCTAAAAAGCTCTTTAAGTATTTTATACAGTATTTTCGTAACAATAATTTGTTTTTGTCATCTGAATAGTTTTTTTTTCAGTCTTCTATATAGTTCTTATCTAGTCTTCCAAACGGATCTTTTTCGTTCTTCTTAATATATTTCTTTAATGTTCCTGGCAGGTCTTTTGTATCATCCAACAGTTATTTCTTAGTCTCCTAAACAAATGGAAAAAAATTCTCTTATTGTAACCTACACTCTGCAAAAAGAGTGGCTTGAACCGGTCTCTCCTAGGCTTATTTATGCAAGTCTGCTACTCAAACATCTCTCCAGTATTCCATCAACACGCAACTACCTACACTCTTAAAAGCATATACTGATCTAATGAGATATGTATGTTAGTATGCCTGTACAAATGGAAAAAGAAAAAAATGGCAAAAAGAGGGGCCACCTACACTCTTAAAAGAATATACTGATCCATAAAGATATGTATTGTTACATACATATACAAGTGGAAAACAAACGCTTAATTTTACCTCCACTCTGCAAAAAAAAGGTACTTTTTTAGGCAGGCTTTTTTATGCAAGCCTGCTATGTATTACAGAAATCCAGTAATCCAATAACACGCACCTACCTACACTCTTAAACGCACATACCGATCCATTGAGATATATATGGCTTTCAAACAGATTTTTTTTTTTTAGTCCTTCAAATGTCTCTTTTTTTTATTATTCTTCTTAACAAATCTCTTTTCAGTCTTCCAAAAAAAATTCTTTTTAGTCGTTCAGGTACGTGTTTATTTAGAGTTCCCGAGTTGTTTTTTTTTAAGTTTTCCAAACAGGAGTTTATTGATCTTCCAAGCAGTTTTTGAAACTTCTTTTAGCCAAACAGATCTGTTTTAGTTTTCCAAAAAGCTCTTTTTGAGTATTTTTAACAGTATTTTCGTAACACTAATTTGTTTTTGTCATCTGAAGCTTTTTTTTTTCAGTCTTCTAAATAGTTCTTATCTAGTCTTCTAAACGGATCTTTTTCGTTCTTCTTAATAGATTTCTTTAATCTTCCTGGTAGGTTTTTTGTAACTTCCAACAGTTATTTCTTAGTCTCCTAAACAATGGAAAAAAAATTCGCTTCTTGTGAGCTACACTTTGCAAAAAGCGGGGCTTGAACTTGTATCTCCTAGGCTTATTTTTTATCAAGCCTGCTACCCAAACATCTGTCCAGTATTTCATCAACACGCAAATACCTACACTCTTCGAAACATATAATGATCTAATGAGATATGTATGGTAGTATGCCTGTACAAATGGAAAGAAAAATGGCAAAAAGAGGGGTTACCTACCTACCTACCTACACTCTTAAAGGCACATACTGATCCATTAAGATATGTATTCTTACATACATATACAAATGGAAAACAAATATGATTAATTTCACCTCTACTCTGCGAAAAAAGGACTAATAATGCAGGCTTTTTTAGGCAAGCTTGCTACCCATTCCAGAAATCCAGTAATCCAACAACACGCACCTACTTACACTCTTAAACGCACATAACGATCCATTGAGATATATATGACTTTCAAACAGATTTTTCTTTAGTCCTTCAAATGTTTCATTTTTTTATTATTTTTCTTAACAAATCTCATTTTAATCTTCCAATAAAAAACTCTTTTTAGTCTTTCAAGTACGTGTTTATTTAGAGTTCCCGAGTTGTTTTTTAAATTTTCCAAACAGCAGTTTATTCATCTTCCAAACAGTTTTTCAAGCAGTTCTTTTAACCAAACAGATCTGTTTTAGTTTCCCAAAAAGCTCTTTTTATGTATCTTTAACATTATTTTCGTAATACTGATTTGTTTTTGTCATCTAAACAGTTTTTTTTTTCAGACTTCTAAATAGTTCTTATCTAGTCTTCTAAACGGAACTTTTTCGTTCGTCTTAATAGATTTCTTTAATCTTCCTGCCAGGGCTTCTGTGTCTTCCAACAGTTATTTCTTAGTCTCCTAAACAAATGGAGAAGAAATTCGCTTCTTGTAACCTACACTCTGCAAAAAGAGAGGCTTGAACGGGTCTCTCCTAGGCTTATTTATGCAAGCCTGATACCCAAACATATGTCCAGTATTTCATCAACCCGCAACTACCTACATTCTTCAAAGCATATACTGATGTAATGAGATATGTATGGTAGTATGCCTGTACAAATGGAAAAAGAAAATGGCAAAAATAGGGGCTACCTACCTACCTACCTACACTCTTAAAAGCAAATGCTGATCCATTAAGATATGTATTCTTAGAAATGGAAAACAAATTTGCTTAATTTTACCTCCATTCTTCAAAAAAAGGAATTTTTTATGAAGGCTTTTTTATGCAAACCTGCTACCCATTCCAGAAATCCAGTAATGCAACAACACGAACCTAAATACACTCTTAAACGCACATACCGATCCATTGAGATATATATAACTTTCAAACAGATTTTTTTTTAGTCATTCAAATGTTTCTTTTTTATTAGTTTTCTCAACAAATCCCTTTTTTAGTCTTCCAAAATTAATTCTTTTTCTTCTTTCAAGTACGTGTATATTTAGAGTTCCCGAGTTGTTTACTTTAAGTTTTCGAAACAGTAGTTTATTCATCTTCCAAGCAGTTTTTCAAACAGTTCTTTTAACCAAACAGATCTGTTTTAGTTTTTCAAATAGCCCTTTTTAAGGTATTTTCAACAGTATTTTCGTAATACTAATTTGTTTTTGTCATCTGAACAGTTTTTTTTTTCAGTCTTCTAAATAGTTCTTATCTAGTCTTCCAAACGAATCTTTTTCGTTCTTCTTAATAGATTTCTTTAATCATCCTCGCAGGTCTTTTATATCTTCCAACTGTTATTTCTTAGTCTCCTAAACAAATGGAAAAAAGAAAATTCGCTTCTTGTAACCTAAACTCTACAAAAAGAGGAGCTTGAACGGGTCTCTCCTAGGCTTAATTATGCACGTCTGCTACCCAAACATGTCTAGTATTCCATCAACGTGCAACTACCTACACTCTTAAAAGCATATACTGATCTAATGAGATATGTATGGTAGTATGCCTGTACAAATGGAAAAAGAAAATTTCAAAAAGAGGGGCTACCTACCTACCTACCTACACTCTTAAAAGCACATACTGATCCATTAAAATATGTAAGGTTACATACATATACAAATAGAAAATACTTTGCTTAATCTTACCTCCACTCTGCAAAAAAAAGGGACATTTTTATTCAGGCTTTTTTATTGAAGCCTGCTACCCATTCCAGAATTCCAGTAATCCAACAACACGCACCTACCTACACTCTTAAACGCACATACCGGTCCATTGAGATATATATGGCTTTCAAACAGATTTTTTTTTAGTCCTTCAAAGTTTTCTTTTTTCATTAGTTTTCTTAATAAATAGCTTTTTAGTGTTCCAAAAAAAATTCTTCTTAGTCTTTCAAGTACGTGTTTATTTAGAGTTCCCGAGTTGTTTTTTTAAGTTTTCCAAACAGCAGTTTATTCATCTTCCAAGCAGTTTTTCAAACATTTCTTTTAACCAAACAGACCTTTTTTAGTTTTCCAAAAATCTCTTTTAAAGTATTTCATCAACACGCAACTACCTACATTCTTGAAAGCATATACTGATGCAATGAGATAATGATGGTAGTATGCCTGTACAAATGGAAAAAGAAAATGGCAAAAAGAGGGGCTACCTACCTACCTACCTAAACTCTTAAAAGCACATACTAATCCATTAAGATATGTATTCTCACATATATATACAAATGGAAAAAAAATTTCCTTAATTTTACCTCCACTCTTCAAAAAAATGACTTTTTTATGAAGGCTTTTTTATGCAAACCTGCTACCCATTCCAGAAATCCAGTAATGCAACAACACGAACCTACCTACACTCTTAAACGCACATACCGATCCATTGAGATATATATACTTTTCAAAGAGATTTTTTTTTAATCATTCAAGTGTTTCTTTTTTATTAGTTTTCTGAACAAATCCCTTTTTTAGAGTTCCAAAATTAATTCTTTTTCTTCTCTCAAGTACGTGTTTATTTAAAGTTCCCGAGTTGTTTACTTTAAGTATTCGAAACAGCAGTATATTCATCTTCCAAGCAGCTTTTCAAACAATTCTTTTAACCAAATAGATCCGTTTTAGTTTTTCAAATTGCCCTTTTTAAGGTATTTTCAACAGTATTTTCGTAATACTAATTTGTTTTTGTCATCTGAACAGTTTTTTTTTTCAGTCATCTAAATAGTTCTTATCTAGTCTTCCAAACGGATCTTTTTCGTTCTTCTTAATAGATTTCTTTAATCATCCTCGCAGGTCTTTTATATCTTCCAACTGTTATTTCTTAGTCTCCTAAACAAATGGAAAAAAGAAAATTCGCTTATTGTAACCTACACTCTGCAAAAAGAGGGGCTTGAACGTGTCTCTCCTAGGCTTATTTATGCAAGTTTGCTACCCAAACATGTCTAGTATTCAATCAACATGCAACTACCTACACTCTTAAAAGCATATACTGATCTAATGAGATATGTATGGTAGTATGCCTGTACAAATAAAAAAATAAAATGGCAAAAAGAGGGGCTACCTAAATACCTACCTACACTCATAAAAGCACATACTGATCCATTAAAATATGTAAGGTTACATGCATATACAAATGGAAACAAATTTGCTTAATCTTACCTCCACTCTGCAAAAAAGGGGACATTTTTATTCAGGCTTTTATATTCAAGCCTGCTGCCCATTCCAGAATTCCAGTAATCCAACAACACGCACCTACCTACACTATTAAACGCACATACCGGTCCATTGAGATATATATGGCTTTCAAACAGATTTTTTTTTTAGTCCTTCAAATTTTTCTTTTTTTTATTAGTTTTCTTAATAAATCTCTTTTTAGTGTTCAAAAAAAAATTCTTCTTAGTCTTTCAAGTACGTGTTTATTTAGAGTTCCCGAGTTGTTTTTTTAAGTTTTCCAAACGGCAGTTTATTCATCTTCCAAGCAGTTTTTCAAACATTTCATTTAACCAAACATATCTTTTTTAGTTTTCCAAAAAGCTCTTTTAAAGTATTTTCAACAGTATTTTCGTAACACTAATTTGTTTTTGTCATCTGAACAATTTTTTTTTCAGTCTTCTAAATAGTTCTTATCTAGTCTTCCAAACGGATCTTTTTCGTTCTTCTTAATAGATTTCTTTAATCATCCTCGCAGGTCTTTTCTATCTTCCAACTGTTTTTTCTTATTCTCCTAAACAAATGGGAAAAAGAAAATTTGCTTATTGTAACCTACACTCTGCAAAAAGAGGGGCTTGAACGGGTCTCTCCTAGTCTTATTTATGCAAGTCTGGTATTCCATCAACGTGCAACTACCTACACTCTTAAAAGCATATACTGATCTAATGAGATATGTATGGTAGTATGCCTGTACAAATGGAAAAAGAAAATGGCAAAAAGAGGGGCTACCTACCTACCTACCTACACTCTTAAAAGCACATACAGATCCATTAAGAAATGTATTCTTACATACATATACAAATGGAAACAAATTTGCTTATTCTTACCTCCACTCTGCAAAAAAAGTGACATTTTTATGCAGGCTTTTTTATTGAAGCCTGCTACCCATTCCAGAATTCCAGTATTCCAACAACACGCACCTAACTACACTCTTAAACGCAAATATCGATCCATTGAGATATTTAAGGCTTTCAAACAGATTTTTTTTTAGTCCTTCAAATGTTTCTTTTTTTATTAGTTTTCTTAACAAATCTCTTTTTAGTTTTAAAAAGAAATTCTTTTTACTCTCTCAAGTGCGTGTTTATTTAGAGTTCCCGAGTTGTTTATTTTAAGTTTTCCAAACCAGTTTATTCATCTTCCATGCAGTTTTTCAAATAGTTCTTTTAACCAAACAGATCTGTTTTAGTTTTCCAAAAAGCTCAATTTAAGTATTCTCAACAGTATTTTAGTAACACTTATTTGTTTTTGTCATCTGAACAGTTTTTTTTTCAGTCTTCTCAATAGATCTTATCTAGTCTTCCAAACGGATCTTTTTCGTTCTTTTTAATGGATTTCTATAATTATCCTGGTAGGTCTTTTGTATCTTCCAACAGCTATTTCTTAGTCTCCTAAACAAAAGGAAAAAAAAATTCGCTTAATGTAACCTACTCTCTGCAAAAAGTGTGACTTGAACGGGTAACTCTTAGGCTTATATATGCAAGCCTGCTACACAAACATCTGTCCAGTATTCCATCAACGCGCAACTACCTACAATCATAAAAGCATATTCTGATCTAATGAGATATGTACAAATGGAAAAAAAAAATGGCAAAAAGAGGGGCTACCTACCTACCTACCTACACTCTTAAAAGCACATACTGATCCATTAAGATATGTATTCTTACATACATATACAAATGGAAAACAAAAAAGGACTTTTTTATGCAGGCTTTTTTATGAAACCCTGCTACCCATTCCAGATATCCAGTAATCCAACAATACGCACCTACCTACACTCTTAAATGCACATACCGATCCATTGAGATATACATATGGCTTTCATGCAGATTCTTTTTTAGTCCTTCAGATGTTTCTTTTTTTATCAGTTTTCTTAACAAATCTCTTTTTAGTCTTCCAAAAAATTCTTTCTAGTGTTTGAAGTACGTGTATATTAGTTCCCGAGTTTTTTTTTTCAAGTTTTCCAAACAGTAGTTTTTTCATCTTCCATTCAGTTTTTCAAACATTTATTTTAACCAAACAGATCTGTTTTAATTTTCTAAAAAGCGCTTTCTAAGTATTTTATACAGTATTTTCGTAACACTAATTTGTTTTTGTCATCTGAATAGTTTTTTTTCAGTTTTCTATATAGTTCTTATCTAGTCTTCCAAACGGATCTTTTTCGTTCTTCTTAATATATTTCTTTAATGTTCCTGGCAGGTCTTTTGTATCATCCAACAGTTATTTCTTAGTCTCCTAAACAAATGGAAAAAAATTCTCTTATTGTAACCTACACTATGCAAAAAGAGTGGCTTGAACGGGTCTCTCCTAGGCTTATCTATGCAAGCCTGCTACCCAAACATCTGTCCAGTATTCCATCAACACGCAACTACCTATACTCTTAAAAGCATATACTGATCTAATGAGATATGTATGGTAGGATGCCTGTACAAATGGAAAAAAAGAAATGGCAAAAAGAGGGGCTACCTACACTCTTAAAAGCATATACTGATCCATAAAGATATGTATTGTTATATACATATACAAGTGGAAAACAAACGCTTAATTTTACCTCCACTCTGCAAAAAAAAGTTACTTTTTTAGGCAGGCTTTTTTATGCAAGCCTGCTATGCATTCCAGATATCCAGTAATCCAACAACACGCACCTACCTACACTCTTAAACTTACATACCGATACATTGAGAAATATATGGCTTTCAAACAGATTTTTTTTTTAGTCCTTCAAATGTCTCTTTTTTTTATTATTATTATTCTTAACAAATCTCTTTTTAGTCTTCCAAAAAAAATTCTTTTTAGTCTTTCAAGTACGTGTTTATTTAGAGTTCCCGAGTTGTTTTTTTTAAGTTTTCCAAACAGCAGTTTATTGATCTTCCAAGGAGTTTTTGAAACTTCTTTTAGCCAAAAAGATCTGTTTTAGTTTTCCAAAAAGCTCTTTTTGAGTATTTTTAACAGTATTTTCGTAACACTAATTTGTTTTTGTTATCTGAACAGTTTTTTTTTTCAGTCTTCTAAGTAGTTCTTATCTAGTCTTCTAAACGGATCTTTTTCGTTCTTCTTAATAGATTTCTTTAATCTTCCTGGTAGGTTTTTTGTATATTCCAACAGTTATTTCTTAGTCTCCTAAACAATGGAAAAAAAATTCGCTTCTTGTAAGCTACACTTTGCAAAAAGAGGGGCTTGAACTTGTCTCTCCTAGGCTTATTTTTATCAAGCTTGCTACCCAAACATCTGTCCAGTATTTCATCAACACGCAAATACCTACACTCTTGGAAGCATATACTGATCTAATGAGATATGTATGGTAGTATGCCTGTACAAATGGAAAGAAAAATGGCAAAAAGAGGGGTTACCTACCTACCTACCTACACTCTTAAAGGCACATACTGATCCATTAAGATATGTATTCTTACATACATATACAAATGGAAAACAAATATGATTAATTTCACCTCCATTCTTCGAAAAGAGGACTTTTTTATGCGAGCTTTTTTAGGCAAGCCTGCTACCTATTCCAGAAATCCAGTAATCCAACAACACGCACCTACCTACACTCTTAAACGCACATACCGATCCATTGAGATATATATGACTTTCAAACAGATTTTTCTTTAGTCCTTCAAATGTTTCTTTTTTTTTATTAGTTTTCTTAACAAATCTCTTTTTAGTCTTCCAATAAAAAATTCTTTTTAGTCTTTCAAGTACGTGTTTATTCAGAGTTCCCGATCTGTTTTTTTTATGTTTTCCAAACAGCAGTTTATTCATCTTCCAAGCAGTTTTTCAAACGGTTCTTTTGACCAAACAAATCTGTTTTAGTTTTCCAAAAAGCTCTTTTTAAGTATTTTTAACAGTATTTTCGTAATACTAATTTGTTTTTGTCATCTAAACAGTTTTTTTTTCAGTCTTCTAAATAGTTCTTATCTAGTCTTCTAAACGGAACTTTTTCGTTCTTCTTAATAGATTTCTTTAATCTTCCTGGCAGGTCTTTTGTGTTTTAAAACAGTTATTTCTTAGTCTCCTAAACAAATGGAGAAAAAATTCTCTTATTGTAACCTACACTCTGCAAAAAAAGTGGCTTGAACGGGTCTCTCCTAGGCTTATTTATGCAGGCCTGATACCCAAACATCTGTCCAGTATTTCATCAACACGCAACTACCTACATTCTTGAAAGCATATACTGATGTAATGAGATATGTATGGTAGTATGCCTGTACAAATGGAAAAAGAAAATGGCAAAAACAGGGGCTACCTACCTACCTACCTACACTCTTAAAAGCACATATTGATCCATTAAGATATGTATTCTTACATATATATACAAATGGAAAACAAATTTGCTTAATTTTACCTCAACTCTTCAAAAAAAGGACTTTTTTATGAAGGCCTTTTTATGCAAACCTGCTACCCATTCCAGAAATCCAGTAATGCAACAACACAAACCTACTTACACTCTTAAACGCATATACCGATCCATTGAGATATATATACCTTTCAAACAGATTTTTTTTTAGTCATTCAAATGTTTCTTTTTTTATTAGTTTTCTTAAAAATCCCTTTTTTAGTCTTCCAAAATTAATTCTTTTTTCTTTCAAGTACGTGTTTATTTAGAGTTCCCGAGTTGTTTATTTTAAGTTTTCGAAACAGCAGTTTATTCATCTTCCAAGCAGTTTTTCAAACAGTTCTTTTAACCAAACAGATCTTTTTTAGTTTTTCAAATAGCCCTTTTTAAGGTATTTTCAACAGTATTTTCGTAATACTAATTTGTTTTTGTCATCTGAACAGTTTTCTTTTTCAGTCTTCTAAATAGTTCTTATCTAGTCTTCCAAACGGATCTTTTTCGTTCTTCTTAATAGATTTCTTTAATCATCCTCGTAGGTCTTTTGTATCTTCCAACTGTTTTTTCTTAGTCTCCTAAAAAAATGGAAAAAAGAAAATTTGCTTATTGTAACCTAAACTCTGCAAAAAGAGGGGCTTGAACGGGTCTCTCCTAGACTTATTTATGCAAGTCTGCTACCCAAACATGTCTAGTATTCCATCAACATGCAACTACCTACTCTCTTAAAAGCATATACTGATCTAATGAGATATGTATGGTAGTATGCCTGTACAAATGGAAAAAGAAAATGGGAAAAAGAGGGGCTACCTACCTACCTACCTACACTCTTAAAAGCATATACTGATCCATTAAGATATGTATTCTTACATACATATGTGTTGAGAGGTGCAACTCGAGGGATGTCTGATCATTATCTTGTGGAGGCTAAGGTGAAGATTTGTATGGGTTTTCAGAAAAGTAGAGTGAATGTTGGGGTGAAGAGGGTGGTGAGAGTAATTGAGCTTGGGAAGGAGACTTGTGTGAGGAAGTACCAGGAGAGACTGAGTACAGAATGGAAAAAGGTGAGAACAATATAAGTAAGGGGAGTGGGGGAGGAATTGGATGTATTTAGGAAATCAGTGATGGATTGCGCAAAAGATGCTTATGGCATGAGAAGAGTGGGAGGTGGGTTGATTAGAAAGGGTAGTGAGTGGTGGGATGAAGAAGTAAGAGTATTAGTGAAAGAGAAGAGAGAGGCATTTGGACGATTTTTGCAGGGAAAAAATGAAATTGAGTGGGAGATGTATAAAAGAAAGAGACAGGAGGTCAAGAGAAAGGTGCAAGAGGTGAAAAAAGGGCAAATGAGAGTTGGGGTGAGAGAGTATCATTAAATTTTAGGGAGAATAAAAAGATGTTCTGGAAGGAGGTAAATTAAGTGCGTAAGACAAGGGAGCGAATGGGAACTTCAGTGAAGGGCGCAAATGGGGAGGTGATAACAAGTAGTTGTGATGTGAGAAGGAGATGGAGTGAGTATTTTGAAGGTTTGTTGAATGTGTTTGATGATAGAGTGGCAGATATAGGGTGTTTTGGTCGAGGTGGTGTGCAAAGTGAGAGGGTTAGGGAAAATGATTTGTTAAACAGAGAAGAGGTAGTAAAAGCTTTGCGGAAGATGAAAGCCGTCAAGGCAGCAGGTTTGGATGGTATTGCAGTGGAATTTATTAAAAAAGGGGGTTACTGTATTGTTAACTAGTTGGTAAGGTTATTTAATGTATGTATGACTCATGGTGAGGTGCCTGAGGATTGGCGGAATGCGTGCATAGTGCCATTGTACAAAGGCAAAGGGGATAAGAGTGAGTGCTCAAATTACAGAGGTATAAGTTTGTTGAGTATTTCCTGGTAAATTATATGGGAGGATATTGATTGAGAGGGTGAATGCATATGCACAGCATCAGATTGGGGAAGAGCAGTGTGGTTTCAGAAGTGGTAGAGGATGTGTGGATCAGGTGTTTGCTTTGAAGAATGTATGTGAGAAATACTTAGAAAAGCAAATGGATTTGTATGTAGCATTTATGGATCTGGAGAAGGCATATGATAGAGTTGATAGAGATGCTCTGTTGAAGGTATTAAGAATATATGGTGTGGGAGGCAAGTTGTTAGAAGCAGTGAAAAGTTTTTATCGAGGATATAAGGCATTTGTATGTGTAGGAAGAGAGGAAAGTGATTGGTTCTCAGTGAATGTAGGTTTCCGGCAGGGGTGTGTGATGTCTCCATGGTTGTTTAATTTGTTTATGGATGGGGTTGTTAGGGAGGTGAATGCAAGAGTTTTGGAAAGAGGGGCAAGTATGAAGTCTGTTGGGGATGAGAGAGCTTGGGAAGTGAGTCAGTTGTTGTTCGCTGATGATACAGCGCTGGTGGCTGATTCATGTGAGAAACTGCAGAAGCTGGTGACTGAGTTTGGTAAAGTGTGTGAAAGAAGAAAGTTAAGAGTAAATGTGAATAAGAGCAAGGTTATTAGGTACAGTAGGGCTGAGGGTCAAGTCAATTGGGAGGTGAGTTTGAATGGAGAAAAACTGGAGGAAGTGAAGTGTTTTAGATATCTGGGAGTGGATCTGGCAGCGGATGGAACCATGGAAGCGGAAGTGGATCATAGGGTGGGGGAGGGGGCGAAACTTCTGGGAGCCTTGAAGAATGTGCGGAAGTCGAGAACATTATCTCGGAAAGCAAAAATGGGTATGTTTGAAGGAATAGTGGTCCAACAATGTTGTATGGTTGCGAGGCTTGAGCTATGGATAGAGTTGTGCGCAGGAGGATGGATGTGCTGGAAATGAGATGTTTGAGGACAATGTGTGGTGTGAGGTGGTTTGATCGAGTAAGTAACGTAAGGGTAAGTAAGATGTGTGGAAATAAAAAGAGCGTGGTTGAGAGAGCAGAAGAGGGTGTTTTGAAATGGTTCGGGCACATGGAGAGAATGAGTGAGGAAAGATTGACCAAGAGAATATATGTGTCGGAGGCTGAGGGAACGAGGAGAAGAGGGAGACCAAATTGGAGGTGGAAAGATGAAGTGAAAAAGATTTTGTGTGATCGGGGCCTAAACATGCAGGAGGGTGAAAGGAGGGCAAGGAATAGAGTGAATTGGAGCGATGTGGTATACCGGGATTGACGTGCTGTCAGTGGATTGAATCAAGGCATGTGAAGCGTCTGGGGTAAACCATAGAAAGCTGTGTAGGTATGTATAATTGCGTGTGTAGACGTATGTATATGCATGTGTATGGGGGTGGGTTGGGCCATTTCTTTCGTCTGTTTCCTTGCGCTACCTCACAAACGCGGGAGACAGGAACAACAACAAAAAAAAACATACATATACAAATGGAAACAAATTTGCTTAATCTTACCTCCACTCTGCAAAAAAGGGGACATTCCAGTAATCCAACAACACGCACCTACCTACACTCTTAAACGCACATACCGATCCATTGAGATATATAAGGCTTTCAAACAGATTTTTTTTTAGTCCTTCAAATGTTTCTTTTTTTATTAGTTTTCTTAACAAATCTCTTTTTAGTTTTAAAAAAAAATTCTTTTTACTCTTTCAAGTACGTGTTTATTTAGAGTTCCCGAATTGTTTATTTTAAGTTTTCCAAACCAGTTTATTCATCTTCCATGCAGTTTTTCAAACACTTCTTTTAACCAAACAGATCTGTTTTAGTTTTCCAAAAAGCTGAATTTAAGTATTCTCAACAGTATTTTAGTAACACTTATTTGTTTTTGTCATCTGAACAGTTTTTTCTTCAGTCTTCTCAATAGTTCTTATCTAGTCTTCCAAACGGATCTTTTTCGTTCTTCTTAATAGATTTCTTTAATCATCCTGGTAGGTCTTTTGTATCTTCCAACAGCTATTTCTTAGTCTCCTAAACAAAAGGAAAATAAATTCGCTTAACGTGACCTACTCTCTGCAAAAAGTGGGGCTTGAACGGGTAACTCCTAGGCTTATATATGCAAGCCTGCTACACAAACATCTGTCCAGTATTCCATCAACGCGCAACTATCTACACTCTTAAAAGCATATACTGATCTATTGAGATAAATATGTTAGTATGCATGTACAAATGGAAAAAGAAAATGGCAAAAAGAGTGGCTACCTACCTACCTACCTACACTCTTAAAAGCACATACTGATCCATTAAGATATGTATTCTTACATACATATACAAATGGAAAACAAATTTGCTTAATTTTCCCTCTACTCTGCAAAAAAGGACTTTTTTATGCAGGCTTTTTTATGCAAGCCTGCTACCCATTCCAGATTTCCAGTAATCCAACAATACGCACTTACCTACACTCTTAAACGCACATACCGATCCATTGAGATATATATATATGGATTTCATGCAGATTCTTTTTTAGTCCTTCAAATGTTTATTTGTTTATTAGTTTTCTTAACAAATCTCTTTTTAGTCTTCCAAAAAATTCTTTTTAGTCTTTGAAGTACGTGTTTAGTAGTTCCCGAGTTGTTTTTTTCAAGTTTTCCAAACAGTAGTTTTTTCATCTTCCATGCAGTTTTTCAAACATTTCTTTTAACCAAACAGATCTGTTTTAGATTTCTAAAAAGCTCTTTTTAAGTATTCTATACAGTATTTTCGTAGCACTAATTTGTTTTTGTCATCTGAATAGTTTTTTTTTCAGTCTTCTATATAGTTCTTATCTAGTCTTCCAAACGGATCTTTTTCGTTCTTCTTAATATATTTCTTTAATGTTCCTGGCAGGTCTTTTGTATCATCCAACAGTTATTTCTTAGTCTCCTAAACAAATGGAAAAAAATTCTCTTATTGTAACCTACACTCTGCAAAAAGAGTGGCTTGAACGGGTCTCTCCTAGGCTTATTTATGCAAGCCTGCTACCCAAACATCTGTCCAGTATTCCATCAACACACAACTACCTACACTCTTAAAAGCATATACTGATCTAATGAGATATGTATGGTAGTATGCCTGTACAAATGAAAAAAAAAATGGCAAAAAGAGGGGCTACCTACACTCTTAAAAGCATATACTGATCCATAAAGATATGTATTGTTACATACATATACAAGTGGAAAACAAACGCTTAATCTTACCTCCACTCTACAAATAAAGGTACTTTTTATGCAGGCTTTTTTATGCAAGCCTGCTATGCATTCCAGAAATCCAGTAATCCAACAACACGCACCTACCTACACTCTTAAACGCACATACCGATCCATTGAGATATATATGGCTTTCAAACAGATTTTTCTTTTTTAGTCCTTCAAATGTCTCTTTTTTTATTATTATTATTCTTAACAAATCTCTTTTTAGTCTTCCAAAAAAAATTCTTTTTAGTCTTTCAAGAACGAGTTTAATTAGAGTTCCCGAGTTGTTTTTTTAAGTTTTCCAAACAGCAGTTTATTTATCTTCCAAGCAGTTTTTGAAACTTCTTTTAGCCAAACAGATCTGTTTTAGTTTTCCAAAAAGCTCTTTTTGAGTATTTTTAACAGTATTTTCGTAACACTAATTTGTTTTTGTCATCTGAACAGTCTTTTTTTTCAGTCTTCTAAATAGTTCTTATCTAGTCTTCTAAACGGATCTTTTTCGTTCTTCTTAATAGATTTCTTTAATCTTCCCGGTAGGTTTTTTGTATCTTCCAACAGTTATTTCTTAGTCTCCTAAACAATGGAAAAAGAATTCGCTTCTTGTGAGCTACTTTTTGCAAAAAGAGGGGCTTGAACTTGTCTCTCCTAGGCTTATTTTTATCAAGCTTGCTACCCAAACATCTGTCCAGTATTTCATCAACACGCAAATACCTACACTCTTGGAAGCATATACTGATCTAATGAGATATGTATGGTAGTATGCCTGTACAAATGGAAAAAAAAATGGCAAAAAGAGGGGTTACCTACCTACCTACCTACACTCTTAAAGGCACATACTGATCCATGTATTCTTACATACATATACAAATGGAAAACAAATATGATTAATTTCACCTCCACTCTGCGAAAAAAGCACTTTTTTATGCAGGCTTTTTTTTTAGGCAAGCCTGCTACCCATTCCAGAAATCCAGTAACCCAACAACACGCACCTACCTACTCTCCTAAACACACATACCGATCCATTGAGATATATATGACTTTCAAACAGATTTTTCTTTAGTCCTTCAAATGTTTCTTTTTTTATTAGTTTTCTTAAAAAATCTCTTTTTAGTCTTCCAAAGAAAATTCTTTTTAGTCTTTCAAGTACGTGTTTATTTAGAGTTCACGAGTTGTTTTTTTAAAGTTTTCCAAACAGCAGTTTATTTATCTTTCAATCAGTTTTTCAAACAGTTCTTTTAACCAAACAGATCTGTTTTAGTTTTCCAAAAAGCTCTTTTTAAGTATTTCAAACAGTATTTTCGTAATACTAATTTGTTTTTGTCATCTAAACAGTTTTTTTTTTTCAGTCTTCTAAATAGTTCTTATCTAGTCTTCTTAATAGATTTCCTTAATCTTCCTGGCAGGTCTTTTGTGTCTTCCAAGAGTTATTTCTTAGTCTCCTAAACAAATGGAGAAAAAATTCGCTTCTTTTAACCTACACTCTGCAAAAAGAGAAGCTTGAACGGGTCTCTCCTAGGCTTATTAATGCAAGCCTAATACCCAAACATCTGTCCAGTATTTCATCAACACGCAACTACCTATATTCTTGAAAGCTGATGTAATGAGATATGTATGGTAGTATGCCTGTACAAATGGAAAAAGAAAATGGCAAAAAGAGTGGCTACCTACCTACCTACCTACACTCTTAAAAGCACATGCTGATCCATTAAGATATGTATTCTTACATATATATACGAATGGAAACAAATTTGATTAATTTCACCTCCAATTTGCGAAAAAAAGGACTATTTTATGCATGCTTTTTTATGCAAGCCTGCTACCTATTCCAGAAATCTAGTAATCCAACAACAAGCACCTACCTACACTCTTAAACGCACATACCGACCCATTGAGATGTATAAGGCTTTCAAACAGATTTTTTTTTAGGTCTTCAAATATTTCTTTTTTTATTAGTTTTCTTAACAAATCTTTTTAGTTTAAAAAAAATTCCTTTTACTCTTTCAAGTACGTGTTTATTTAGAGTTCCCGAGTTGTTTATTTTCAGTTTTCCAAACCAGTTTATTCATCTTCCATGTACTTTTTCAAACAGTTCTTTTAACCAAAAAGATCTGTTTTAGTTTTTCAAATTGCAATTTTTAAGGTATTTTCAACAATATTTTCGTCATACTAATTTGTTTTTGTCATTTGAACAGTTTATTTTCAATCATCTAAATAGTTCTTATCTAGTCTTCCAAACGGATCTTTTTCGTTCTTCTTAATGGATTTCATTAATCATCCTCGCAGGTCTTTTGTATCTTCCAACTGTTATTTCTTAGTCTCCTAAACAAATGGAAAAAAGAAAATTCGCTTATTGTAACCTACACTCTGCAAAAAGATATGCTTGAACTGGTCTCTCCTAGGCTTATTTATGCAAGTCTGCTACCCAAACATGTCTAGTATTCCATCAACGTGCAACTACCTACACCCTTAAAAGCATATACTGATCTAATGAGATATGTATGGTAGTATGCCTATACAAATGGAAAAAGAAAATGGCAAAAAGAGGAGCTACCTACCTACCTACCTGCATTCTTAAAAGCACATACTGATCCATTAAAATATGTAAGGTTACATACATATACAAATGGAAACAAATTTGTTGAATTTTCCCTCCATTCTGCAAAAAAAAGACTTTTTTATGAAGGCTTTTTTATGCAAACCTGCTACCCATTCCAGAAATCCAGTAATGCAACAACACGACCCTACCTACACTCTTAAACGCACATACCGATCTATTGAGATATATATAACTTTCACACAGATTTTTTTCTAGTCATTCAAATGTTTCTTTTTTTATTAGTTTTCTTAACAAATCCCTTTTTTAGTCTTCCAAAATTAATTCTTTTTCTTCTTTCAAGTACGTGTTTATTTAGATTTCCCGAGTTGTTTCCTTTAAGTTTTCGAAACAGCAGTTTATTCATTTTCCAAGCACTTTTTCAAACAGTTCTTTTAACCAAAAAGATCTGTTTTAGTTTCTCAAATAGCCCTTTTTAAGGTATTTTCAACAGTATTTTCGTAATACTAATTTGTTTTTGTCATCTGAACAGTTTTTTTTTTTCAGTCTTCTAAATAGTTCTTATCTAGTCTTCCAAACGGATCTTTTTCGTTCTTCTTAATAGATTTCTTTAATCATCCTCGCAGGTCTTTTGTATCTTCCAACTGTTATTTCTTAGTCTTCTAAACAAATGGAAAAAAGAAAATTCGCTTATTGTAACCTACACTCTGCAAAAAGAGGGGCTTGAACGGGTCTCTCCTAGGCTTATTTATGCAACTCTGCTACCCAAACATGTCTAGTATTCCATCACCGTGCAACTACCTACACTCTTAAAAGTATATACTGATCTAATGAGATATGTATGGTAGTATGCCTGTACAAATGGAAAAAGAAAATGGCAAAAGGAGGGGCTACCTACCTACCTACCTACACTCTTAAAAGCACATACTGATCCATTAAAATATGTAAGGTTACATACATATACAAATGGAAACAAATTTGCTTAATCTTACCTCCTCTCTGCAAAAAAAGGGACATTTTTATTCAGGCTTTTTTATTCAAGCCTGCTACCCATTCCAGAATACCAGTAATCCAACAACACGCATCTACCTACACTCTTAAACGCACATACCGGTCCATTGAGATATATATGGCTTTCAAACAGATTTCATTTTAGTCCTTCAAATTTTTCTTTTTTTATTAGTTTTCTTAATAAATCTCTTTTTAGTGTTCCAAAAAAAATTCTTCTTAGTCTTTCAAGTACGTGTTTATTTACAGTTCCCGAGTTGTTTTTTTAAGTTTTCCAAACAGCAGTTTATTCATGTTCCAAGCAGTTTTTCAAACATTTCTTTTAACCAAACAGATCTTTTTTAGTTTTCCAAAAAGCTCTTTTAAAGTATTTTCAACAGTATTGTCGTAACACTAATTTGTTTTTGTCATCTGAACAATTTTTTTTTTCAGTCTTCTAAATAGTTCTTATCTAGTCTTCGAAACGGATCTTTTTCCTTCTTCTTAATAGATTTCCTTAATCATCCTCGCAGGTCTTTTGTATCTTCCAACTGTTATTTCTTAGTCTCCTAAACAAATGGAAAAAAGAAAATTTGCTTATTGTAACCTACTCTCTGCAAAAAGTGTGGCTTGAACGGGTAACTCCTAGGCTTATATATGCAAGCCTGCTACACAAACATCTGTCTAGTATTCCATTAACGCGCAACTACCTACACTCTTATAAGCATATACTGATCTAATGAGATATGTATGGTAGTATGCATGTACAAATGGAAAAAAAAATGGCAAAAAGAGGGGCTACCTACCTACCTACCTACACTCTTAAAAGCACATACTGATCCATTAAGATATGTATTCTTACATACATATACAAATGGAAAACAAATTTGCTTAATTTTCCCTCTACTCTGTAAAAAAAGGACTTTTTTATGCAGGCTTTTTTATTCAAGCCTACTACCCATTCCAGATTTCCAGTAATCCAACAATACGCACCTACCTACACTCTTAAACGCACATACCGATCCATTGAGACATATATATATGGCTTTCATGCAGATTCTTTTTTATTCCTTCAAATGTTTCTTTTTTTATTAGTTTTCTTAACCAATCTCTTTTTAGTCTTCCAAAAAATTCTTTTTTGTCTTTGAAGTACGTGTTTATTAGTTCCCGAGTTGTTTTTTTCAAGTTCTCCAAACAGTAGTTTTTTCATCTTCCATGCAGTTTTTCAAACATTTCTTTTAACCAAACAGATCTGTTTTAATTTTCTAAAAAGCTCTTTTTAAGTATTTTATACAGTATTTTCGTAACACTAATTTGTTTTTTTCATCTGAATAGTTTTTTTCAGTCTTCTATATAGTTCTTATCTAGTCTTCCAAACGGATCTTTTCTGTTCTTCTTAATACATTTCTTTAATGTTCCTGGCATGTCTTTTGTATCATCCAACAGTTATTTCTTAGTCTCCTAAACAAATGGAAAAAAATTCTCTTATTGTAACCTTCACTCTGTAAAAAGAGTGGCTTGAACAGGTCTCTCCTAGGCTTATTTATGCAAGCCTGCTACCCAAAGATCTGTCCAGTATTCCATCAACACGCAACTACCTACACTCTTAAAAGCATATACTGATCTAATGAGATATGTATGGTAGTATGCCTGTACAAATGGAAAAAAAAATGGCAAAAAGAGGGGCTACCTACACTCTTAAAAGCATATACTGATCCATAAAGATATGTATTGTTACATACATATACAAGTGGAAAACAAACGCTTAATTTTACCTCCACTCTGCATAAGAAAGGTACTTTTTTAGGCAGGCTTTTTTCATGCAAGCCTGCTATGCATTCCAGAAATCCAGTAATCCAACAACACGCACCTACCTACACTCTTAAACGCACATACCGATCCATTGAGATATATATGGCTTTCAAACAGATTTTTTTTTTTAGTCCTTCAAATGTCCCTTTTTTTTGTTATTCTTCTTAACAAATCTCTTTTTAGTCTTCCAAAAAAAATTCTTTTTAGTCTTTCAAGTACGTGTTTATTTAGAATTCCCGAGTTGTTTTTTTAAGTTTTCCAAACAGCAGTTTATTGATCTTCCAAGCAGTTTTTGAAACTTCTTTTAGCCAAAGATATTTGTTTTAGTTTTCCAAAAAGCTCTTTTTGAGTATTTTTAACAGTATTTTCATAACATTAATTTGTTTTTGTCATCTGAACATTTTTTTTTTCAGTCTTCTAAATAGTTCTTATCTAGTCTTCTAAACGGATCTTTTTCGTTCTTCTTAATAGGTTTCTTTAATCTTCCCGGTAGGTTTTTTGTATCTTCCAACAGTTATTTCTTAGTCTCCTAAACAATGGAAAAAAAAATTCGCTTCTTGTGAGCTACACTTTGCGAAAAGATGGGCTTGAACTTGTCTCTCCTAGGCTTATTTTTATCAAGCCTGCTACCCAAACATCTGTCCAGTATTTCATCAACACGCAAATACCTACACTCTTGGAAGCATATACTGATCTAATGAGATATGTATGGTAGTATGCCTGTACAAATGGAAAGAAAAATGGCAAAAAGAGGGGTTACCTACCTACCTACCTACACTCTTAAAGGCACATACTGATCCATTAAGATATGTATTCTTACATACTTATACAAATGGAAAACAAATATGATTAATTTCACCTCCACTGTGCGAAAAAAGGACTTTTTTATGCAGGCTTTTTTAGGCAAGCCTGCTACCCATTCCAGAAATCCAGTAATCCAACAACACGCACCTACCTACACTCTTAAACGCACATACCGATCCATTGAGATGTATATGACTCAAACAGATTTTTTTTAGTCCTTCAAATGTTTTTTTTTTATTAGTTTTCTTAACAAATCTCTTTTTAGTCTTCCAATAAAAAATTCTTTTTAGTCTTTCAAGTACGTGTTTATTTAGAGTTCCCGAGTTGTTTTTTTGAAGTTTTCCAAACAGCAGTTTATTCATCTTCCAAGCAGTTTTTCAAACAGTTCTTTTAACCAAGCAGATCTGTTTTAGTTTTCCAAAAAGCTCTTTTTAAGTATTTTTAACAGTATTTTCGTAATACTAATTTGTTTTTGTCATCTAAACAGTTTTTTTTTCAATCTTCTAGATAGTTCTTATCTAGTCTTCTAAACGGAACTTTTCGTTCTTCTTTATAGATTTCTTTAATCTTCCTGGCAGGTCTTTTGTGTCTTCCAACAATTATTTCTTAGTCTCCTAAACAAATGGAGAAAAAATTCGCATCTTGTAACCTACACTCTGCAAAAAGAAAGGCTTGAATGGGTCTCTCCTAGGCTAATTTATGCAAGCCTGATACCCAGACATCTGTCCAGTATCTCATCAACACGCAACTACCTACATTCTTGAAAGCATATACTGATGTAATGAGAAATGTATGGTAGTATGCCTGTACAAATGGAAAAAGAAAATGGCAAAAAGAGTGGCTACCTACCTACCTACCTACACTCTTAAAAGCACATACTGATCCATTAATATATGTATTCTTACATACATATACAAATGGAAACAAATTTGATTAATTTCACCTCCAATTTGCGAAAAAAGGACCATTTTATGCATGCTTTTTTATGCAAGCCTGCTACCTATTCCAGAAATCTAGTAATCCAACAACACACACCTACCTACACTCTTAAACGCACATACCGATCCATTCAGATGTATAAGGCTTTCAAACAGATTTTTTTTTAGGCCTTCAAAAGTTTCTTTTTTTATTAGTTTTCTTAACAAATCTTTTTAGTTTTAAAAGAAAAATCCTTTTACTCTTTCAAGTACGTGTTTATTTAGAGTTCCCGAGTTGTTTATTTTAAGTTTTCTAAACCAGTTCATTCATCTTCCATGCAGTTTTTCAAACAGTTCTTTTAACCAAACAGATCTGTTTTAGTTTTCCAAAACGCTCAATTTAAGTATTTTCAACAGTATTTTCGTAACACTAATTTGTTTTTGTCATCTGAACAGTTTTTTTTTTTTCAGTCTTCTAAATAGTTCTTATCTAGTCTTCCAAACGGATCTTTCTCGTTTTTCTTAATAGATTTCTTTAATCATCCTGGTAGGGCTTTTGTATCTTCCAACAGCTATTTCTTAGTCTCCTAAACAAATGGAAAAAAAATTCACTTATTGTAACCTACTCTCTGCAAAAAGAATGGCTTGAACGGGTCTCTCCTAGGCTTATTTATGCAAGCCTGCTACCCAAACATCTATCCAGTATTCCATCAACACGCAACTACCTACACTCTTAAATGCATATACTGATATAATGAGATATGTATGGTAGTATGCTTGTACAAATGGAAAAAGAAAATGGCAAATAGAGTAGCTACCTACCTACCTACCTACACTCTTAAAAGCACATACTAATCCATTAAGATATGTATGGTTACATACATATACAAATGGAAAACAGATTTGCTTAATTTTCCCTCAACTCTGCAAAAAAAAAGACGTTTTTATGCAGGCTTTTTTATTCAAGCCTGCTACCCATTCCAGAAATCCAGTAATCCAACAACACGCACCTACCTACACTCTTAAACGCACATACCGATCCATTGAGATATATTTTGCTTTCAAACAGATTTCTTTTTAGTCCTTCAAATGTTTCTTTTTTTTATTAGTTTTCTTAACAAATCTCTTTTTAGTGTTCCAAAAAATTCTTTTTAGTCTGTCAAGTACGTCTTTATTTAGAGTTCCCGAGTTGTTTACGTTAAGTTTTTCAAAGAGCAGTTTATTCATCTTCCATACAGTTTTTCAAACAGTTCTTTTAACCAAACAGATCTGTTTTAGTTTTCCAAAAAGCTCAATTTAAGTATTTTCAAGAGTATTTTCGTAACACTAATTTGTTTTTGTCATCTGAACAGTTTTTCTTTTCAGTCTTCTAAATAGTTCTTATCTAGTCTTCTAAAGGGAACTTTTTCGTTCTTCTTAATAGATTTCTTTAATCATCCTGGTAGGTCTTTTGTATCTTCCGACAGTTATTTCTTAGTCTCCTAAACAAATTGAAAAAAAAATCGCTTATTGTAACCTACTCTCTGCAAAAAGAGGGGCTTGAACGGGTCTCTCTTAGGCTCATTTATGCAAGCCTGCTACCCAAACATCTGTCCAGTATTCCATCAACACGCAACTACCTACACTCTTAAAAGCATACATTGATCTAATGAGATATATATTGAAGTATGCCTGTACAAATGGAAAAAAAAATGGCAAAAAGAGGGGCTACCTACCTACCTACCTACACTCTTAAAAGCACATACTGATCCATTAAGACATGTATTCTTACATACATAAACAAATGGAAAACAAATTTCCTTAATTTTCCCTGCAGTCTGCAAAAAAAAAAAGGACTTTTTTATGCAGGCTTGTTTATTCAAGCCTGTTACCCATTCCAAAAATCCAATAATCCAACAACACGCACCTATCTACACCCTTAAACGCATATACCGATCCATTGATATATATAGGGCTTTCAAACATATTTTTTTTTTAGTCCTTCAAATGTTTCTTTTTTTATTAGTTTTCTTAACAAATCTCTTTTTAGTTTAAAAAAAAAATTCTTTTTACTCTTTCAAGTACGTGTTTATTTAGAGTTCCCGAGTTGTTTATTTTAAGTTTTCAAAACCAGTTAATTCATCTTCCATGCAGTTTTTCAAACTTCTTTAAACCAAGCAGATCTGGTTTAGTTTTCCAAAAAGCTCAATTTAAGTATTTTCAACAGTATTTTCGTAACATTAATTTGTTTTTGTCATCTGAACAGTTTTTCTTTTCAGTCTTCTAAATAGTTCTTATCTAGTCTTCCAAACGAATCTTTTTTGTTCTTCTTAATAGATTCCTTTAATCATCTTGGTAGGTCTTTTGTATCTTCCAACAGCTATCTAACCTAACCTAACCTAACCTAACCTAACCTAAACAAATGGAAAATAAATTCGCTTATTGTAACTTACTCTCTCCAAAAAGTATGGCTTGAACGGGTCTCTCCTAGGCTTATTCATGCAAGCCTGCTACCCAAATATCTGTCCAGTATTCCATCAACACGCAACTACCTACACTCTTAAAAGCATACACTGATCTAATGAGATATGTATTGTAGTATGCCTGTACAAATGGAAAAAAAAAATGGCAAAAGGAGGGGCTACCTACCTACCTACCTACACTCTTAAAAGCACATACTGATCCATTAAGATATGATTTCTTACATACATATACAAATGGAAAACAAATTTGCATAATTTTACCTCCACCCTGCAAAAAAGTACTTGTTTTAAGCAGGCTTTTTTTTGTGCAATCCAGTAATCCAACAACACGCACCAACCTACACAATTAAATGCACATACCGATCCATTGAGATATATATGACCTTCAAACAGATTTTTTTTAGTCCTTCAAATGTTTCTTTTTTTTATTAAAAGTTTTCTTAACAAATCTCTTTTTAGTCTTCCAAAAAAAATTCTTTTTTAGTCTTTCAAGTACGTGTTTATTTAGAGTTCAAATAGTTGTTTTTTTAAGTTTTCCAAACAGCAGTTTATTCACCTTCCAAACAGTTTTTCAAACAGGTCTTTTAACCAAACAGATCTGTTTTAGTTTTCCAAATTGCTCTTTTTGAGTATTTTCAACAGTATTTTAGTGACACTAATTTTTTTTGTCATCTGAACGATTTTTTTTTTTCAGTGTTCTAAATAGTTCTTATCTAGTCTTCCAAACGGATCTTTTTCGTTCTTCTTAATAGATTTCTTTAATCTTCCTGGCAGGTCTTCTGTATCTCCAACAGTTATTTCTTAGTCTCCTAAACAAATGGAAAAAAAATTCGCTTATTGTAACCTACACTCTGCAAAAAGTGTGGCTTGAACGGGTCTCTCCTAGACTTATTTATGCAAGCCTGCAACCCAAACATGTGTCCAATATTCCATCAAAACGCAACTACCTACACTCTTAAAAGCATATACTGATGTAATGAGATATGTATGGTAGTATGCCTGTACAAATGAAAAAAAAAAAATGGCAAAAAGAGGGGCTACCTACACTCTTAGAAGTACATACTGATCCATTAAGATATGTATGTTTACATACATATACAAATGGAAAACAAATTTGCTTAATTTTACTTCCACTCTGCAAAAAAAAGGACTTTTTGATGCAGACTTTTTTAAGCAAACCTGCTACCCATTCCAGATATCCAGTAATCCAACAACACGCACTTACCTACACTATTAAACGCACATACCGATCCATTGAGATATATATGGCTTTGAAACATATTTTTTTTAGTCCTTCAAATTTTTCTTTTTTTTTATTAGTTTTCTTAACAAATCTCTTTTTAGTCTTCCAAACAATTCTTTTTAGTCTTTTAAGCATGTGTTTATTAGTTCCCGATATTTTTTTTTAAGTTTTCCAAAAAGCGGTTTATTCATCTTCCAGGCAGTTTTTTAAACAGTTCTTTTAACCAAACAGATCTGTTTTAGTTTTCCAAAAAGTCCTTTTCAAGTACTTTCAACAGTATTTTCGTAAAACTAATTTGTTTTTTGTCATCTGAAGTTTTTTTTTTTTCAGTCTACTAAATAGATCTTATCTAGTCTTCCAAACGGATCTTTTTCGTTCTTCTTAATAGATTTCTTTAATTTTCCTGGTAGGTCTTTTGTATCTTCCAACAGTTATTTCTTAGTCTCCTAAACAAATGGAAAAAAAATTCGCTTATTGTAACCTACACTCTCAAAAAAGAGTGGCTTGAACGTGTCTCTCCTGGGCTTATCTATGCAAGCCTGCTACCCAAACATCTGTCCAGTATTCCATCAACACGCAACTACCTACACTCTTAAAAGCATATACTGATCTAATGAGATATGTAAGGTAGTATGCCTGTACAAATGAAAAAAAAAAAATGGCAAAAAGAGGGGCTACCTACCTACCTACCTACAATCTTAAAAGCACATACTGAAATATTAAGATATGTATTCTTACATACATATACAAATGGAAAACAAATTTGCTTAATTTTACCTCCACTCTGCAAAAAAAAAGGATTTTTTTATACAGGCTTTTTTATTCAAGCCTGCTACCCATTCCAGGAATCTAGTAATGCAACAACACGCACCTACCTACACTCTTAAACGCACATACCGATCCATTGAGATATATATGGCTTTCAAACAGATTCTTTTCAGTCCTTCAAATGTTTCTTTTTTTATTAGTTTTCTTAACAAATCTCTTTTTAGTCTTCCAAAATTAATTCTTTTTCTTCTTTCAAGTACGTGTTTATTTAAAGTTCCCGAGTTGTTTTTTTAAGTTTTCCAAACATCAATTTATTCATCTTCCAAGCAGTTTTTCAAACAGTTCTTTTAACCAAACAGATCTGTTTTAGTTTTCCTAAAAGCCCTTTTTTTAGGTATTTTCAACATTATTTTCGTAACAATAATTTGTTTTTGTCATCTGAACAGTGGTTTTTTTTTTTTCAGTCTTCTAAATAGTTCTTATCTAGTCTTCCAAATGGATCTTTTTCGTGATTCTTAATAAATTTCTTTAATCATCCTGGAAGGTCATTTGTATCTTCAAACAGTTATTTCTTAGTCTCCTAAATAAATGGAAAAAAGAAAATTCGCTTATTGTAAACTACACTCTGCAAAAAGAGGGGCTTGAACGGGTCTCTCCTAGGCTTATTTATGCAAGCCGGCTACCTAAACATGTCTAGTATTAAATCAACATGCAACTACCTACACTCTTAAAAGCATATACTGATCTAATGAGATATGTTAGGTAGCATGCCTGTACAAATGGAAAAAAAAAAAATGGCAAAAAGAGGGGTTACCTACCTACCTACCTACACTCTTAAAAGCACACACTAACCCATTAAAATATGTATGGTTAAATACATTTACAATTGGAAAGAAATTTCCTTAATTTTACCTCCACTCTGCAAAAAAAAAGGACATTTTTATGCAGATTTTTTTATGCTAGCCTGCTACCCATTCAATAATTTCAGTAATGCAACAACACGCACCTAACTGCACTCTTAAACGCACAAAGCGATCCATTGATATATATTTGGCTTTCAAACAGATTTCTCTTAGTCCTTCAAATTTTTCTTTTTTTATTAGTTTTTTAACAAATCTCTTTATAGTCTTCAAAAAAAATTCTTTTTAGTCTTTCAAGAACGTATTTATTTAGACTTCCCGGGTTTTTTTTTTTTTTAAGTTTTCCAAACAGCAGTTTATTCATCTAACAAGCAGTTTTTCAAACAGTTCTTTTAACCAAACAGATCTGTTTTAGTTTTCCAAAAAGCTCAGTTTAAGTATTTTCAACAGTATTTTCGTAATACTAATTTGTTTTTGTCATCTGAACAGTTTTATTTTTTTCAGTCTTCTAAATTGTTCTTATCTAGTCACCCAAACGGATCTTTTTCGTTCTTCTTAATAGATTTCTTTAATCATCCTGGTAGGTCTTTTGTATCTTCCAACATCTATTTCTTAGTCTACTAAACAAATGGAAAAAAAAATTCGCTTATTGTAACCTACACTCTGCAAAAAGAGGGGCTTGAACGGATCTCTCCTGGGCTTATTTATGCAAGCCTGCTACTCAAACATCTGTCCAGTATTCCATCAACACGCAACTACCTACACTCTGAAAAGCATATACTGATCTAATGAGATATGTATGGTAGTATGCCTGTACAAATGGAAAAAAAAATGGCAAAAAAGGGGCTACCTACCTACCTACCTACACTCTTAAAAGCACATACTGATCCATTAAGATATGTATTCTTACACACATATACAAATGGAAAACAAATTTGCTTAATTTTACCTCCACTCTGTAAAAAAAAAAAAGGACTTTTTCATGCAGGCTTTTTTTATGCAAGCCTGGTACACATTACAGTTTTCCAGTAATCCAACAACACGCACCTACCTACACTCTTAAACGCACATACCGATCCATTGAGATATGTATATGGCTTTCAAACAGATTCTTTTTTTAGTCCTTCAAATGTTTCTTTTTTTTATTATTTTTCTTAACATATCTCTTTTTAGTCTTCAAAAAAAATTCTTTTTAGTCTTTCAAGTACGTGTTTAATAATTCCCGAGTTCTTTTTTTCAAGTTTTCCAAACATCAGTTTATTCATCTTCCATGCAGTTTTTCAAACAGTTCTTTCCACCAAAGAGATCTATTTTAGTTTTCCAAAAAGCTCTTTTTAAGTATTTTCAACAGTATTTTCGTAACACTAATTTGTTTTTGTCATCTGAACAGTTTTTTTTTCAGTCTTCTAAATATTTCTTATCTAGTCTTCTAACCGGATTTTTTTCGTTCTTCTTAATAGATTTCTTTAATCTTCCTTTAATCTTCTTTTGTATCTTCCAACAGTTATTTCTTAGTCTCCTAAACAAATGGAAAAAAAATTCGCTTCTTGTAACCTACACTCTGCAAAAAGAGGGGCTTGAATAGGTCTCTCCTAGGCTTATTTATGCAATCCTGTTACCCAAACATCTGTCCAGTATTTCATCAACACGCAACTACCTACACTCTTGAAAGCATATACTGATCTAATGAGATATGTATGACAGTATGCCTGTACAAATGGAAAAAAAAAGGCAAAAAGATGGGCTACCTACCAACCTACCTACACTCTTAAAAGCACATACTGATCCATTAAGATATGTATTCTTACATACATATACAAATGGAAAACAAATTTGATTAATCTAACCTCCACACTGCGAAAAAAAGGACTTTTTTATGCAAGCTTATTTATGCAAGCCTCGTACCCATTCCAGAAATCCAGTAATCCAACAATACGCACCTACGTACACTCTTAAACGCACATAACGATCCATTGAGATATATATGGCTTTCAAACAGATTTTTTTTAGTCCTTCAAATGATTCTTTTTTTTTTATTAGTTTTCTTAACAAATCTCTTTTTTACTCTTCCAAAAAATTCTTTTTAGTCTTTCAAGTACGTGTTTATTTAGAGTTCCCGAGTCGTTTTCTTCAAATTTTCCAAACAGCAGTTTATTCATCTTCCAAGCAGTTTTTCAAACAGTTCTTTTAACCAAACAGATCTGTTGTAGATTTCCAAAAAGCTCTTTTTAAGTATTTTCAACAGTATTTTCGTAAAACTAATTTGTTTTTGTCATCTGAACAGGTTTTTTTTTCGCTCTTCTAAATAGTTCTTATCTAGTCTTCCAAACGGATCTTTTTCGTTCTTGTTAATACATTTCTTTAATCATCCCGGCAGGTCTTTTGTATCTTCCAACAGTTATTTCTTAGTCTCCTAAATAAATGGGAAAAGAAATTCACTTATTGTAACCTACACTCTGGCAAAAAGAGGGGCTTGAACGGGTCTCTCCTAGGGTTATTTATGCAAGCCTGCTACCCAAACATCTGTCCAGTATTCCATCAACACGCAACTACCTACACTCTTAAGAGCATATACTTATCTAATGAGATATGTTTGGTAGTATGCCTGTACAAATGGAAAAAAAAAATGGCAAAAAGTGGGGCTACCCTCCTACCTACCTACACTCTTAAAAACACATACTTATCCATTAAGATATGTATGGTTTAAACATATACAAATAGAAAACAAATTTGCTTAATTTTACCTCCACTCTGCAAAAAAAGTCCTTTTTTATGCCGGCCTTTTTATGCAAGCCTGCTACCCATTCCATAAATCCAGTAATCCAACAACACGCACCTACCTACACTCTTAAAGGCACATACCGATCCATTGAGATATATATGGCTTTCAAACAGATTTTTTTTAGTCCTTCAAATGTTTCTTTTTTTTATTAGTTTTCTTAACAAATCTCTCTTTAGTCTTAAAAAAATGCTTTTAAGTCTTTCAAGTACGTGTTTATTTAGAGTTCCTGAGTTGTTTATTTTAAGTTTTCACAACAGCAGTTTATTCATCTTCCAAGCAGTTTTTCAAATACTTCTTTTAACCAAACAGATCTGTTTTAGTTTTCCAAAAAGCCCTTTTTAAGTATTTTCAACAGTATTTTCGTAACACTAATTTGGTTTTGTCATCTGAACAGTTTTTTGTTTCAGTCTTCTAAATAGTTCTTATCTAGTCTTCCAAACGTATCATTTTCGTTCTTCTTAATAGATTTTCTTAATCTTCCTGGCAGGTCTTTTGTATCTTCGAACAGTTATTTCTTAGTCTCCTAAAAAAATGGAAACTTAATTCACTTATTGTAACCTACACTCTGGAAAAAGAGGGGCTTGAACGGGTCTCTCCTAGGCTTATTTATGCAAGCCTGCTACACAAACATCTGTCTAGTATTCCATTTAAACGCAACTGCCTACACTCTTAAAAGCATATACTGCTCTAATGAGATATATATGGTATTATGCCTGTACAAATGGAAAAAAAATGGCTAAAAGAGGGGCTACCTACACTCTTGAAAGCACATACTGATCCATTAAGATATGTATGGTTATATACATATACAAATGGAAAATAAATTTGCTTAAATTTACCTCCACTCTGCAAAAAAGTACTTTTTTATGCAGGTTTTTTATACAAGCCTGCTACCAATTCCAAAAATCCAGTAGTCCAGCAACACGCACCTACCTACACTCTTAAACGCACATACCTATCCGTTGAGATATATATGGCTTTCAAAGAAATTTTTTTTTAGTAATACAAATGTCTCTTTTTTTAATTATTTTTCTTAACAAATCTCTTTTTAGTCTTCCAAAGAAAATTCTTTTTAGTCTTTCAAGTACGTGTTTATTTAGAGTTCCCGATTTGTTTTATTTAAGTTTTCCAAACAGCAGTTTATTCATCTTCCAAGCAGTTTTCAAACAGTTCTTTTAACCAAACAGATCTGTTTTAGTTTTCCAAAAAGCTCCTTTTAAGTATTTTCAACAGTATTTTCGTAACACTAATTTGTTTTCTCATTTGAACAATTTTTTTTTTCAGTCTTCTGAATAGTTCTTATCTAGTCTTATAAAAGGATCTTTTTCGTTCTTCTTAATAGATTTATTAGTTATTTCTAAGTGTCCTAAACAAATGGAAAAAAAAATTCGCTTATTATAACCTACACTCTGGAAAACGAGGGGCATGAACGGGTCTCTCCTAGGCTTGTTTATGCAAGCCTCCTACCCAAACATGTCCAGTATTCTATCAACATGCAACTACCTACACTCTTAAAAGCATATACTGATCGAATGAGATATTTATGGTAGTATGCCTGTACAAATGGAAAAAGAAAATGGCAAAAAGAGGGGCTACGTACCTACCTACCTACCTATACTCTTAGAAGCACATACTGATCCATTAAGATATGTATGGTTACATACTTATACAAATGGAACATAAATTTACTTCATTTTCCTTCCACTCTGCAAAAAAATGACTTTTTTATGCAGGATTTCTTATGGAAGCCTGCTACCCATTCCAGAAATCCAGTAATCCAACAACACGCACCTACCTACACTCTTAAACGCACATACCGATCCATTGAGATATATATGGCTTTCAAACAGATTTTTTTTTAGTCCTTCAAATGTTTCTTTTTTTAATTAGTTTTCTTAACAAATCTCTTTTTAGTCTTCCAAAAAATTCTTTTTATTCTTTCAAGTACGTGTGTATTAGTTCCCGAGTTGTTCTTTTTAATTTTTCCAAACAGCAGTTTATTCATCTTCCAAGCAGCTTTTCAAACAGTTCTTTTAACCAAACAGATCTGTTTTAGTTTTTCAAAAAGCTCTTTTTAGGTAATTTCAACAGTATTTTCGAAACACTAATTTGTTTTTATCTGAACATTTTTTTTTTCAGTCTTCTAAATAGTTCTTATCTAGTCTTCCAAACGGATCTTTTTCGTTCTTCGTAATAGATTTCTTTAATCATCCTGGCAGGTCTTTTGTATCTTCCAACAGTTATTTCTTAGTCTCCTAAACAAATGGAAAAAAAACTCGCTTATTGTAACCTACACTCTGGAAAAAGAGTGGCTTGAACGGGTCTCTCCTAGGCTTATTTATGCAAGTCTGCTACCCAAACATCTGTCCAGTATTCCATCAACACACAATTACCTACACTCTTAAAAGCATATACTGATCTAATGAGATATATATGGTATTATGCCTGTACAAATGGAAAAAAAATGGCTAAAAGAGGGGCTACCTACACTCTTGAAAGCACATACTGATCCATTAAGATATGTATGGTTATATACATATACAAATGGAAAATAAATTTGCTTAAATTTACCTCCACTCTGCAAAAAAGTACTTTTTTATGCAGGTTTTTTATACAAGCCTGCTACCAATTCCAAAAATCCAGTAGTCCAACAACACGCACCTACCTACACTCTTAAACGCACATACCTATCCGTTGAGATATATATGGCTTTCAAAGAAATTTTTTTTTAGTAATACAAATGTCTCTTTTTTTAATTATTTTTCTTAACAAATCTCTTTTTAGTCTTCCAAAGAAAATTCTTTTTAGTCTTTCAAGTACGTGTTTATTTAGAGTTCCCGATTTGTTTTATTTAAGTTTTCCAAACAGCAGTTTATTCATCTTCCAAGCAGTTTTCAAACAGTTCTTTTAACCAAACAGATCTGTTTTAGTTTTCCAAAAAGCTCCTTTTAAGTATTTTCAACAGTATTTTCGTAACACTAATTTGTTTTCTCATTTGAACAATTTTTTTTTTCAGTCTTCTGAATAGTTCTTATCTAGTCTTATAAAAGGATCTTTTTCGTTCTTCTTAATAGATTTATTAGTTATTTCTAAGTGTCCTAAACAAATGGAAAAAAAAAATTCGCTTATTATAACCTACACTCTGGAAAACGAGGGGCATGAACGGGTCTCTCCTAGGCTTGTTTATGCAAGCCTCCTACCCAAACATGTCCAGTATTCTATCAACATGCAACTACCTACACTCTTAAAAGCATATACTGATCGAATGAGATATTTATGGTAGTATGCCTGTACAAATGGAAAAAGAAAATGGCAAAAAGAGGGGCTACGTACCTACCTACCTACCTATACTCTTAGAAGCACATACTGATCCATTAAGATATGTATGGTTACATACTTATACAAATGGAAAATAAATTTACTTCATTTTCCTTCCACTCTGCAAAAAAATGACTTTTTTATGCAGGATTTCTTATGGAAGCCTGCTACCCATTCCAGAAATCCAGTAATCCAACAACACGCACCTACCTACACTCTTAAACGCACATACCGATCCATTGAGATATATATGGCTTTCAAACAGATTTTTTTTTAGTCCTTCAAATGTTTCTTTTTTTAATTAGTTTTCTTAACAAATCTCTTTTTAGTCTTCCAAAAAATTCTTTTTATTCTTTCAAGTACGTGTGTATTAGTTCCCGAGTTGTTCTTTTTAATTTTTCCAAACAGCAGTTTATTCATCTTCCAAGCAGCTTTTCAAACAGTTCTTTTAACCAAACAGATCTGTTTTAGTTTTTCAAAAAGCTCTTTTTAGGTAATTTCAACAGTATTTTCGAAACACTAATTTGTTTTTATCTGAACATTTTTTTTTTCAGTCTTCTAAATAGTTCTTATCTAGTCTTCCAAACGGATCTTTTTCGTTCTTCGTAATAGATTTCTTTAATCATCCTGGCAGGTCTTTTGTATCTTCCAACAGTTATTTCTTAGTCTCCTAAACAAATGGAAAAAAAACTCGCTTATTGTAACCTACACTCTGGAAAAAGAGTGGCTTGAACGGGTCTCTCCTAGGCTTATTTATGCAAGTCTGCTACCCAAACATCTGTCCAGTATTCCATCAACACACAATTACCTACACTCTTAAAAGCATATACTGATCTAATGAGATATGTATGGTAGTATGCCTGTACAAAAAAAAAAAAAAAATGGCAAAAAGAGGGGCTACCTGCCTACCTACCTACACTCTTAAAAGCACATACTGATCCATTAAGATATGTATGGTTACATACATATACAAATGGAAAACAAATTTGCTTAATTTTCCCTCCACTCTGCAAAAAAAGGACTTTTTTATGCAGTCTTTTTTATTCAAGCTTGCTACCCATTCCAGAAATCCAGTAATCCAACAACACGCACCTACCTACATTCTTAAACGCACATACCGATCCATTGAGATATATATGGCTTTCAAACAGATTTTTTCTAAGTCCTTCAAATGTTTCTTTTTTTTTATTAGCTTTCTTAACAAATCTCTTTTTAGTTTTCCAAAAAATTCTTTTTTGTCTTTCAAGTACATGTATATTTAGAGTTCCCGAGATGTTTTTTTTAAGCTTTCCAAACAGCAGTTTATTCATCTTACAAGAAGTTTTTCGAACAGTTCTTATAACCAAACAAATCTCTTTTACTTTTCCAACAAGCTTTTTTTAAGTATTTTGAACAGTATTTTCGTAACACTAATTTGTTTTTGTCATCTCAACAGTTTTTTTTTTCAGTCTTCTACATAGTTCTAATCTAGTCTTCCAAACGGATCTTTTTCGTTCTTCTTAATAGATCTCTTCAATCATCCTGGTAGGTCTTTTGTATCTTTCAACAGTTATTTCTTAGTCTCCTAAACAAATGGAAAAAAAATCGCTTATTGTAACCTACACTCAGCAAAAAGAGTAGCTTGAACAGGTCTCTCCTAGGCTTATTTATGCAAGCCTGCTACCCAAACATCTCTCCAGTATTCCATCAACACGCAACTACCTACACCCTTAAAAGCATATACTGATCTAATGAGATATGTCTGGTAGTATGCTTGTACAAATGGAAAAAAAAATGGCAAAAAGAGGGGCAACCTACCTACCTACCGACACTCTTAAAAGCACATACTGATACATTAAGATATGTATTCTTACATACATAAACAAATAAAAAACAAATTTACTTAATTTTACCTCCACTCTTCAAAAAAAGGATTTTATTATGCAGGCTTTTTTATGCAAGCCTTCTACCCATTCCAGAAATCCAGTAATCCAACAACACGCACCTACCTACACTCTTAAACGCAAATGCCGATCCATTGAGATATATATGGCTTTCAAACAGATTTTTTTTAGTCCTTCAAACTTTTTTTTTTATTGATTTTCTTAACAAATCTCTTTTTAGTCTTCCAAAAAAAATTCTTTTTAATCTTTCAAGTACGTGTTTATTTAGTGTTCCCGAGTTGTTTTTTTTAAGTTTTCCAAACAGCAGTTTTTCAAACAGTTCTTTTAACCAAACAGATCTGTTTTAGTTTTCCAAAAAGCTCTTTTTAAGTATTTTCAACAGTATTTTCGTAACCCTAATTTGTTTTTGTCATCTGAATAGTTTTTTTTTCAGTCTTCTAAATAGTTCTTATCTAGTCTTCCAAACGGATCTTTTTCGTTCTTCGTAATAGATTTCTTTAATCATCATGGCAGGTCTTTTGTAACTTCCAACAGTTATTTCTTAGTCGCCTAAACAAATGGAAAAAAAAATACGCTTATTGAAACCTACACTCTGCAAAAAGAGGGGCTTAATGGATCCTAGGCTTATATATGTAAGCCTGCTACCAAAACATCTGTCCAGTATTCCATCAACACACAACTATCTACACTCTTAAAAGCATATACTGATCTAATGAGATATGTATGGTAGTATGCCTATACAAATGAAAAAAAAAATGCCAAAAGAGGGGTTATCTACTACCTACCATCACTCTTAAAATCACATACTGATCCATTAAGATATGTATGGTTACCTACATATACAAATGTAAAACAAATTTGCTTAATATTGCCTCCACTCTGAAAAAAAAGGGACATTTTTATGCAGGCTTTTTGATGCAAGCCTGCTACCCATTCCAGAAATCCAGTAACAATACAATACGCACCTACATACACTCTTAAACGCACATACCGATCCATTGAGATATATATGGCTTTCAAACAGATTTTTTTTTTTTTCCTTCAAATGTTTCTTTTTTGTATTAGTTTTCTTAACAAATCTCGCGTTAGTTTTCCAAAAAATTCTTTTTAGTCTTTCAAGTACGTGTTTATTTAGAGTTCCCGAGTTTTATTTTTTAAGTTTTCCAAACAGCAGTTTATTCATCTTCCAAGCTGTTTTTCAAACAGTTCTTTCAATCAAACAAACCTGTTTTAGTTTTCCAAAAAGCTCTTTTTAAGTATTTTCAACAGTAATTTTGTAACACTAATTTGTTTTTGTCATCTGAACAGTTTTTTTTATTCAGTCTTCTAAATAGTTCTTATCTAGTCTTCCAAACGGATCTTTTTCGTTCTTCTTAGGAGATTTCTTTAATCTTCCTGGCAGGTCTTTTGTATCTTCCAACAGTTATTTCTTAGTCTCCTAAACAAATGGAAAAAAAAATTCGCTTATTGTAACCTACACTGCAAATATAGGGGCTTGAACGGGTCTCTCCTAGGCTTATTTATGCAAGATTGCTACCCAAACATCTGTCCAGTATTCCATCAACACGCAACTACCTACACTCTTAAAAACATATACTGAACTAATGAGATATGTATGGTAGTATGCCTGTACAAATGGAAAAAGAAAATGGCAAGAGACGGGCTACCTACCTACCTACCTACACTCTTAAAAGCACATACTGATCCATTAAGATATGTATTCTTACATACATATAAAAATGGAAAACAAATTTGATTAATTTTACCTCCAATCTGCAAAAAAAAGACTCTTTTATGCAGGTTTTTTATGCAAGACTGCTATCCATTCCAGAAATCCAGTAATCCAACAACACGCACCTACCTACACTCTTAAGCGCACATACCGATCCATTGAGATATATATGGCTTTTAAACAGATTTCTTTTTAGTCCTTCAAATGTTTGTCTTTTTTTGTTATTTTTCTTAACAAATCTCTTTTTAGTTTTCCCAAAAAAATTCTTTTTAGTCTTTCAAGTATGTGTTTATTTAGAGTTCCCGAGTTCTTTTTTTTAAGTTTTCCAAACAGCAGTTTATTCATCTTCCAAGCAGTTTTTCAAATACATCTTTTAACCAAACAGATCTTTTTTAGTTTTCCAAAAAGCTCTTTTAAAGTATTTTCAACAGTATTTTCGTAACACTAATTTGTTTTTGTCATCTGAATAATTTTTTTTTCCAGTCTGCTAAATAGTTCTTATCGAGTCTTCCAAACGGATCTTCTTCGTTCTTAATAGATTTCTTTAATCATCCCGGCAGGTCTTTTGTATCCTCCAACAGTTATTTCTTATTCTCCTAAACAAATGGAAAAAAATGAAATTCTCTTATTGTAACCTACACTCTGGAAAAAGAGGGGCTTGAACGGGTCTCTCCTAGGCTTATTTATGCAGGCCTGCTACTCAGATATGTTCAATATTCTATCAACATGCAACTACCTACACTCTTAAAAGCAAATACTGATCTAATGAGATATATATGGTAGTATACTTATACAAATGGAAAAAAGAAATGTCAAAAAGAGGGGCTACCTACCTACCTACCCACACTCTTAAAAGCACATACTGATCCATTAAGATATGTATTCTTACATACATATACAAATGGAAAACAAATTTGCTTAATTTTACGTCCACTCTGAAAAAAAAAGGAAATTTTAATGCATGCTTTTTTATGGGAGCCTGCTACCCACTCCAGAAATCCAGTAATCCAACAACACGCACCTACCTACACTCTTAATCGCACATACCGACCCATTGAGATACATATGGCTTTCAAACACTTTTTTTTTAGTCCTTCAAATGTTTCTTTTTTTATTAGTTTTCTTAACAAATCTCTTTTTAGTCTTCCAAAACATTCTTTTTAATCTTTCAAGTACGTGTTTATTAGTTCCCGAGTTGTTTTTTTTAAGTTTCCCAAACAGCAGTTTTTTAATCTTCCAAGCAGTTTTTCAAACAGTTCTTTTACACAAAGAAATCTGTTTTAGTTTTCCAAAAGCTCTTTTTAAGTATTTTCAACAGTATTTTTGTAACAATAATTTTTTTTGTCATCTGAACAGTTTTTTTTTTTTTCATTCTTCTAAATAGTTCTTATCTAGCCTTCCAAACTAATCTTTTTCGTTCTTCTTAATAGATTTCTTTAATCTTCCTGGCAGGTCTTTTGTATCTTCCAACAGTAATTTCTTAGTCTCCTAAACAAATGGAAAAAAAATTCGCTTATTATAACCTACTCTCTGCAAAAAGAGGGGCTTGAACGGGTCTCTCCTAGGCTTATTTATGCAAGCCTGCTACCCAAACATCTGTGCAGTATTCCATCAACACGCAACTACCTACACTCTTAAAAGCATATGCTGATCTAATGAGATATATATGGTAGTATGCCTGTACAAATGGAAAAAAAAGAATGGCAAAAAGAGGGGCTACCTACCTACCTACCTACACTCTTAAAAGCACATACTGATCCATTAAGATATGTATGGTTACATACATATACAAATGGAAAACAAATTTGCTTAATTTTACCTCCACTCTGCAAAAAAAAAGACTTTTTATGCAGGCTTTTTTATGGAAGCCTGCTACACATTCCAGAAATCTAGTATTCCAACAACACGCACCTATCTACACTCTTAAACGCACATACCGATCCATTGAGATATATATGGCTTTCAAAGAGATTTTTTTTTTAGACCTTCAAATGTTTCTTTTTTTATTAATTTTCTTAACAAATCTCTTTTTAGTGTTCCAAAGAATTTTTTTTTTTAGTCTTTCAAGTGTCTGTTTATTTAGAGTTCCAGAGTTGTTTTTTTTAAGTTTTCCAAACAGCAGTTTATTCATCTTCCAAACAGTTTTTCAAACGGTTCTTTTAGCCAAACAGATCTGTTTTATTTTTCCAAAAAGCTCTTTTTAAGTATTTTTAACAGTATTTTCGTCACACTAATTTGTTTTTGTCATCTAAACAGTTTTTTTTTTTCAGTCTTCTAAATAGTTCTTATCTAGTCTTCTAAACGGGTCTTTTTCGTTCTTCTTAATAGATTTCTTTAATCTTCCTGGCAGGTCTTTTGTATCTTCCAACAGTTATTTCTTAGTCTCCTAAACAAATGGAAAAAAAAATTCGCTTATTGTAACCTAAATTCTGCAAAAAGAGTGGCTTGAACGGGTCTCTCCTACGCTTATTTATGCAAGCCTGCTACTCAAACATCTTTCCAGTATTCCATCAACACGCAACTACCTACACTTCTAAAAGCATGTACTGATCTAATGAGATATATATGGTAGCATGCCTGTACAAATGGAAAAGAAAATGGGAAAAAGAGGGGCTACCTACCTGCCTACCTACACTCTTAAAAGCACATACTGATCCATTAAGATATGTATTGTTACATACATATACAAATGGAAAACAAATTTCCTTAATTTTACCTCCAGTCTCCAAAAAAAGGACTTTTTTATGCAGGTTTTTTATGCAAGCCTGCTACCCATTCCAGAAATCCAGTAATCCAACAACACGCACCTACCTACGCTCTTAAACGCACATACGATCCATAGAGATATATATGGCTTTCAAATATATTCTTTTTTAGTCCTTCATATGTATCGTTTTTTTATTAGTTTTCTTAGCAAATCTCTTTATAGTCCTAAAAAAAATTCTTTTCTGTCTTTCAAGTACGTGTTTATTAATTCCCGAGTTGTTAAATTTAAGTTTTCCAAACAACAGTTTATTCATCTTCCATGCAGTTTTTCAAACTTCTTTGAACCAAACAGATCTGTTTTAGTTTTCCAAAAAGCTCTTTTTAAGTATTTTCAACAGTATTTTCGTAACGCTAATTTGTTTTTGTCATCTGAATAGTTTTTTTTCAGTCTTCTAAATAGTTCTTATATAGTCTTCCAAACGGATCTTTTTCGTTCTTCTTAATAGATTTCTTTAATCTTTCTGGCAGGTCTTTTGTATCTTCCAACAGATATTTCTTAGTCTCCTAAACAAATGGGAAAAAAATTCGCTTATTGTAACCTACACTCTGCAAAAAGAGGGGCTTCAACGGGTCTCTCCTAGGCTTATTTATGCAAGCCTGCTAACCAAACATCTGTCCAATATTCCATCAACACGCAACTACCTACACTCTTAAAAGCATATACTGATGTAATGAGATATGTATGGTAGTATGCCTGTGCGAATGGAAAAAAAATGGCAAAAAGAGGGGATACCTACACTCTTAAAAGCACATACTGATCCATGAAGATATGTATGGTTACATACATATACAAATGGAAAAAAATTTGCTTTATTTTACCTCCACTCTGCAAAAAAGGGCTTTTTTATGCAGGCTTTTTTATGAAAGCCTGCTACCCATTCCAGAAATCCAATAATCCAAAAACATGCACCTACATACGCTCTTAAATGCACATACCGATGCATTGAGATTTATATGGCTTTGAAACAGATTTTTTTTTAGTCCTTCAAATGTTTTTTATTTTATTAGTTTTCTTAACAAATCTCTTTTTAGTCTCCCCAAAAATTCTTTTTAGTCTTTCAAGTACGTGTTTATTTAGAATTCCCGAGTTTTTTTTTTAAGTTTTCCAAACACCAGTTTATTCATCTTCTAAGCAATTTTTCAAACAGTTCTTTCAACCAAACATCTTTTTTAGTGTTCCAAAAAGCTCTCTTTAAGTATTTTCAACAGCATTTTCGTAACACTAATTTGTTTTTGTCATCTGAACAGTTATTTTTTCAGTCTTCTAAATAGTTCTTATCTAGTCGTCCAAAATGATCTTTTTCGTTCTCCTTAATAGATTTCTTTAATCTTCCTGGCAGGATTTTGTATCTTCCAACAGTTCTTTCTTAGTCTCCTAGACAAATGGAAAAAAAAAATTCGCTTATTGTAACCTACACTCTGGAAAAAGAGGTGCTTGAACGGGTCTCTCCTAGGCTTATTTATGCAAGTCTGCTACCCAAATATGTCCAGTATTCCATCAACATGCAACTACCTGCACTCTTAAAAGCATATACTGATCTAATGAGATATGTATGGTAGTATGCCAGTACAAATGGAAAAAAAAGGCAAAAAGAGGGGCTACCTACACTCTTAAAAGCACATACTGATCCATTAAGATATGTATGGTTACATACATATACAAATGGAAAACAAATTTGCTTAATTTTACCTCCACTCTGCAAAAAAAAAGGACTTTTTTATGCAGGCCTTTTTATGCAAGCCTGCTACCCATTCCAGAAATCCAGTAATCCAACAACACGCACTTACCTACACTCTTAAATGCATATGCCGATCCATTGAGATATATATGGCTTTGAAACATATTTTTTTAGTCATTCAAATATTTTTTTTTATCAGTTTTCTTAACAAATCTCTTTTTAGTCTTCCAAAAAATTCTTTTTAGTCTTTTAAGTACGTGTTCATTAGTTCCCGAGTTGTTTTTTTTAAGTTTTCGAAAAAGCAGTTTATTCATCTTCCAAGCAGTTTATCAAACAGTTCTTTTAACCAAACAGATCTGTTTTAGTTTTCCAAAAAGTGCTTTTTAAGTACTTTCAACAGTATTTTCGTAACACTAATTTGTTTTTGTCATCTGAGCAGTTTTTTTTTTCAGTCTTCTAAATAGTTCTTATCTAGTCTTCCAAACGGATCTTTTTCGTTCTTCTTAATAGATTTCTTTAATCAACCTGGCAGGTCTTTTGTATCTGCCAACAGTTATTTCTTAGCTTTCTAAACATATGGAAAAAAAATCGCATATTTTAACCTACACTCTGCAAAAAGAGTGGCTTGAACGGGTCTCTCCTAGGCTTATTTATGCAAGCCTGTTACCCAAATATTTGTCCAGTATTCCATCAACACGCAACGACCTACACTCTTAAAAGCATATACTGATCTAATGAGATATGTATGGTAGTATGCCTGTACAAATGGAAAAAAAAAAAATGGCAAAAAGAGGGGCTACCTACCTACCTACCTACACTCTTAAAAGCACATACTGATCCATTAAGATATGTATGGTTACATACATATACAAATGGAAAACAAATTTGTTTAATTTTACCTCCACTCTGCAAAAAAAGGGCTTTTTTATGCAGGCTTTTTTATTCAAGCCTGCTACCCATTCCAGAAATCCAGTAATCCAAGAACACTCACCTACTTACGCTCTTAAACGCACATACCGATCCATTGAGATATACATGGTGCAAGAAGGGTGCAAGAGGTGAAAAAGAGTGCAAATGAGAGTTGGGGTGAGAGAGTATTATTAGATTTTAGGGAGAATAAAAAGATGATCTGGAAGGAGGTAAATAAAGTGCGTAAGACAAAGGAGCAAATTGGAACTTCAGTTAAGGAAAGTAATGGGGAGGTGATATCAAGTAGTGGTGATGTGAGAAGGAGATGGAGTGAGTATTTTGAAGGTCTGTTGAATATGTTTGATGATAGAGCGGCAGATATTGGGTGTTTTGGGCGAGGTGGTGTGCAAAGTGAAAGGGTTGGGGAAAATGATTTTTTAAACAGAGAAGAGGTAGTAAAAGCTTTGCGGAAGATGAAAACCGGCAAGGCAGCAGGTTTGGATGGTATTGCAGTGGAATTTATTAAAAAGGGGGTGACAGTATTGCTGACTGGTTGGTAAGGTTATCTAATGTATGTATGTTTCATGGTGAGGTGCCTTGGGATTGGCGGAATGCTTTCATAGTACCATTGTACAAAGGCAAAGAGAATAAGAGTGAGTGCTCAAATTACAGAGGTATAAGGTTGTTGAGTATTCCTGGTATATTACATGGGAGAGTATTGATTGAGAGGGTGAAGGCATGTACAGAGCATCAGATTGGGGAAGAACACTGTTGTTTCAGAAGTGGTAAAGGATGTGTTGATCAGGTATTTGCTTTGAAGAATGTATGTGAGAAATACTTAGAAAAGCAAATGGATTTGTATGTAGCATTTATGGATCTGGAGAAGGCATATGATAGAGTTGATAGAGATGCTCTGTGGAAGGTATTAAGAATATATGGTGTGGGAGGAAAGTTGTTAGAAGCAGTGAAAAGTTTTATCGAGGATGTAAGGCATGTGTACGTGTAGGAAGAGAGGAAAATGATTGGTTCTCAGTGAATGTAGGTTTGCGGCAGGGGTGTGTGATGTTCCCATGGTTGTTTAATTTGTTTATGGATGGGGTTGTTAGGGAGGCGAATGCAAGAGTTTTGGAAAGAAGGGCAAGTATGAAGTCTGTGTGGATGAGATAGCTTGGGAAGTGAGTCAGTTGATGTTTGCTGATGATACCGCGCTGGTGGCTGATTCATGTGAGAATCTGCAGAAGCTGGTGACTGAGTTTGGTAAAGTGTGTGAAAGAAGAAAGTTAAGAGTAAATGTGAATAAGAGTAAGGTTATTATGTACAGTAGGGTTGAGGGTCAAGTCAATTGGGAGGTAAGTTTGAGTGGAGAAAAACTGGAGGAAGTAAAGTGTTTTAGATATCTTGGAGTGGATCTGGCAGAGGATGGAACAATGGAAGCGGAAGTGAATCATAGGGTGGGGGAGGGAGCGAAAATCCTGGGAGCGTTGAAGAATGTTTGGAAGTCGAGAACATTATCTCGGAAAGCAAAAATGAGTATGTTTGAAGGAAGAGTGGTTCCAACAATGTTGTATGGTTGCGAGGCGTGGGCTATGGATTGAGTTGTGCGGAGGACGGTGGATGTGCTGGAAATGAGATGTTTGAGGACAATATGTGGTGTGAGGTGGTTTGATCAAGTAAGTAATGTAAGGATTGAACCAGGGCATGTGAAGCGTCTGCGATTAAACCATGGAAAGTTCTCTGGGGCCTTGATGTGGAAAGGGAGCTGTGGTTTCGGTGCATTATTACATGACAGCTAGAGGCTGAGTGGGAACAAATGGGTCCTTTGTTGTCTTGTCCTAGCGCTACCTCGCACCCATGAGGAGGGAGGGGGTTGTTATGCCATGTTTGGCGAGGTAGCGATGGGAATAAATAAAGGTAGAAAATATGAATTATGTACATGCGTATATATGTATATGTCTGTCTGTGTTTATATATGTGTACATTGAGATGTATAGGTATGTATATTTGCGTGTGTGGACGTGCATGTACATACATGTGTATGTGAGTGGGTTGGGACATTCTTTCGTATGTTATATGTATTATACAAACACACACATATATATATATATATATATATATATATATATATATGTATATATATGTATATATATATATATATATATATATATATATATATATATATATATATATATATATATATATATATATATATATATATATATATGTATATATATATATATATATATATATATATATATATATATATATATATATATATATATATATATATATATATATATATATATATATATATATATATATATATATATATATATATATATATATATATATATATATATATATATATATATATATATATATATATATATATATATATATATATATATATATATATATATATATATATATATATATATATATATATATATATATATATATATATATATATATATATATATATATATATATATATATATATATATATATATATATATATATATATATATATATATATATATATATATATATATATATCCATATATATATATATATATATATATATATATATATATATATATATATATATATATATATATATATATATATATATAATATAAACAAGTATACGTATGTAAGTAGGAGAGATGGCCAGATAGCATTATTGGATTACGTGTTAATTGATAGACGCACGAAAGAGAGACTTTTGGATGTTAATGTGCTGAGTGGTGCGACTGGAGGGATGTCTGATCATTATCTTGTGGAAGCAAAGGTGAAGATTTGTGGGGGTTTTCAGAAAAGAAGAGAAAATGTTGGGGTGAAGTGAGTGGTGAGAGTAAGTGAGCTTGGGAAGGAGACTTGTATGAAGAAGTACCAGGAGAGACTGAGTACAGAATGGAAAAAGGTGAGAACAAAGGAGGTAAGGGAAGTGGGGGAGGAATGGGATGTATTTAGGGAAGCAGTGATGGCTTGCGCAAAAGATGCTTGTGGCCTGAGAAGCGTGGGAGGTGGGTTGATTAGAAAAGGTTGTGAGTGGTGGAATGAATAAGTAAGATTATTAGTGAAAAAGAAGAGAGAGGCATTTGAACGATTTTTGCAGGGAAAAAATGCAAATGAGTGGGAGAGGTATAAAAGAAAGAGGCAGGAGCTCAAGAGAAAGGTGCAAGAGGTGAAAAAGAGGGAAAATAAGAGTTGGGGCGAGAGAGTATCATTAAATTTCAAGGAGAATAAAAAGATGTTTTGGAATGAGGTAAATAAAGTGCGTAAGAGAAGGGAGCAAATGGGAACTTCAGTGAAAAGGGCAAGTGGGGAGGTGATAACAAGTAGTGGTGATGTGAGAAGGAGATGGAGTGAGTATTTTAAAAGTTTCTTGAATGTGTTTGATGATAGAGTGGCAGATGTGGTGTGTCTTGGTCGAGGTGGTGTGCAAAGTGAGAGGGTTAGGGAAAATGATTTGGTAAATAGAGAAGAGGTAGTAAAAGCTTTACGGAAGATGAAAGCCGGCAAAGCAGCAGGTTTGGATGGCATTCCAGTGGAATTTATTAAAAAAGGGGGTGACTCTATTGTTGACTGTTTGGTAAGGTTATTTAATGTATGTATGATTCATGGTGAGGTACCTGAGGATTGGCGGAATGCTTGCATAGTGCCTTTGTACAAAGGCAAAGGGGATAAGAGTGAGTGCTCAAATTACAGAGGTATAAGTTTGTTGAGTATTCCTGGTAAATTATATGGGAAGGTATTGATTGAGAGGGTGAAGGCATGTACAGAGCATCAGATTGGGGAAGAGCAGTGTGGTTTCAGAAGTGGTAGAGGATGTGTGGATCAGGTGTTTGCTTTGAATAATATATGCGAGAAATACTTAGAAAAACAAATGGATTTGTATGTAGCATTTATGGATCTGGAGAAGGCATATGATAGAGTTGATAGAGATACTCTGTGGAAGGTATTAAGAATATATGGTGTGGGAGGCAAGTAGTTAGAAGCAGTGAAAAGTTTTTATCGAGGATGTAAGGCATGTGTACGTGTAGGAAGAGAGGAAAGTGATTGGTTCTCAGTGAATGTAGGTCTACGGCAGGGGTGTGTAATGTCTCCATGATTGTTTAATTTGTTTATGGATGTGGTTGTTAGGGAGGTGAATGCAAGAGTTTTGGAAAGAGGGGCAAGTATGCAGTCTGTTGTGGATGATAGAGCTTGGGAAGTGAGTCAGTTGTTGTTAGCTGATGATACAGCGCTGGTGGCTGATTCATGTGAGAAACTGCAGAAGCTGGTAACTGAGTTTGGTAAAATGTGTGAAAGAAGAAAGTTAAGAGTAAATGTGAATACGAGCAAGGTTATTAGGTACAGTAGGGTTGAGGGTCAAGTCCATTGGGAGGTAAGTTTGAATGGAGAAAAGCTGGAGGAAGTGAAGTGTTTTAGATATCTGGGAGTGGATCTGGCAGCGGATGGAACCATGGAAGCGGAAATGAATCATAGGGTGGGGGAGGGGGCGAAAATTCTGGGAGCCTTGAAGAATGTTTAGAAGTCGTGAACATTATCTCGGAAAGCAAAAATGGGTATGTTTGAAGGAATAGTGGTTCCAACAATGTTGTATGGTTGCGAGGCGTTGGCTATGGATTGAGTTGTGCGCAGGAGGGTGGATGTGCTGGAAATGAGATGTTTGAGGATAATATGTGGTGTGAGGTGGTTTGATCGAGTAAGTAATGTAAGGGTGAGAGAGATGTGTGGAAATAAGAGTGTGGTTGAGAGAGCAAACGAGGGTGTTTTGAAATGGTTTGGGCACATGGAGAGAATGAGTGGGGAAAGATTGACCAAGAGGATATATGTGTCAGAGGTGGAGGGAACGAGGAGAAGTGGGAGACCAAATTGGTGGTGGAAAGATGGATTGAAAAAGATTTTGAGTGATCGGGGCCTGAACATGCAGGAGGGTGAAAGGCGTGCAAGGAATAGAATGAATTGGAACGATGTGGTATACCGGGGTCTACGTGCTGTCAATGGATTGAACCAGGGCATGTGAAGCGTCTGGGGTAAACCATGCAAAGTTGTGTGGGGCCTAGATGTGGAAAGGGAGCTGTGGTTTCGGTGCATTATTACATGACAGCTAGAGACTTAGTGTGAACGAATGGGGCCTTTGGTGTTTTTCCTAGCGCTACCTCGCACACATGAGGGGGAGGGGGTTGTTATTCCATGTGTGGCGAAGTGGCGATGGGAACAAATAAAGGCAGACAGTATGAATTATGTACATGTGTATATATGTATATGTCTGCGTGTGTATATATATGTGTACATTGAGATGTATAGGTATGTATATTGTGCATGGGTGGACATGTATGTATATACATGTGTATGTGGGCGGGTTGGGCCATTCTTTCGTCTGTTTCCTTGCGCTACCTCGCTAACGCGGGAGACAGCGACAAAGCAAAATAAATGAATAAAAAATGAAATAAATAAATAAATAAATAAATAAATATATATATATATATATATATATATATATATATATATATATATATATATATATATATATATATATATATATATATTTTTTTTTTTTTCACACTATTCGTCATTTCCCGCGATAGCGAGGTAGCGTTAAGAGCAGAGGACTTGGCCTTTGAGGGAATATCCTCACCTGGCCTCTTTCTCTGTTCCTTCTTTTGGAAAATTAAAAAAAAAACGAGATGGGAGGATTTCCAGCCCCCCGCTCCCTTCCCTTTTAGTCGCCTTCTACGACACGCAGGGAATACGTGGGAAGTATTCTTTCTCTCCTATCCCCAGGGATAATATATATATATATATATATATATATATATATATATATATATATATATATATATATATATATATATATATATATATATATATATATATATATATATATATATATATATATATATATATATATATATATATATATATATACATATATATATATATATATATATATATATATATATATATATATATATATATATATATATATATATATATATATATATATATATATATATATATATATATATATATATATATATATATATATATATATGTAAACGCCCAAACATGCACATATACATAATCATACATTTCAACGTATACATACACAAACATATACATTTTTTTTCTATACTTTGTCGCTGTCTCCCGCTTTAACGAGGCAGCGCAAGGATACAGACGAAAGAATGGCCCAACCCACCCACACACACATGTATATGCATACACGTCTACACACACACCTATACATACTTATACATTTCAATGAATACATATATATATATACATACACAGACATACACATATATACACATATACATAATTTATGCTTGCTGCCTTTATTCAGTCTCGTCGCCACCCCGCCACACATGAAATGACACCCCTCTTCCCCCTGCATGAGCGCGAGGAAGCGCTAGGAAAGGACAACAAAGGCCACATTCGTTCATACTCAGTCTCTAGCTATCATGTATAATGCACCGAAACCATAGCTCCCTTTCCACATCCAGGCCCCACAAAACTTTCTATGGTTTACCCCAGGCGCTTCACTTGCACTGGTTCAATCTATTGACAGCACGTCGACCACGGAACACCACATCGTTCCAATTCCCTCTATGCCTTGCATGCCTTTCACCCTCCTGCATGTTCAAAATCTTTTTCTGCCCATCCTTCCACCTCCAATTTAGTCTCCCTCTTCTAGTCGATCCCTCCACCTCTGACATATATCTTCTCTGTCAATCTTTCCTCACTCATTCTCTCATGTGACCAAACCATTTCAATACACCCTCTTCTGCTCTCTCAACCACACTCCTTTTGTTACCACACATCTCTTACCCTTTCATTAATTACTCGATCAAACCACCTCACACCACACATTGTCCTCAAACATCTTATATCCAACACGTCTACCCTCCTCCGCACAAACCTATCCATAACTCATTTCTTGCAAACATATAACATTGTTGGAACCACTGTTCCTTCAAACATACCAATTTTTGCTTTCTGAGATAATATCCTCCCCTTCCACACATTCTTCAGCGCTCCTAGAACCTTCGCCCTCTCCCCCACCATGTGACTCACTTCCACTTCCATGGTTCCATCCGCTGCCAAATCCACTCCCAGATATCTAAAACTCTTCACTTTCTCCAGTTTTTCTCCATTCAGACTTACCTCCCAATTGACTTGTCCCTCAATCCTACTGTACCTAATAAACTTGCTCTTATTCACATTTACTCTCAGGTTTCTTCTTCCACACACTTTACCAAACTCAGTCACCAGCTTTTGCAGTTTCTCATCCGAATCAGCCACCAGCGCTGTATCATCAGCGAACAACAACTGACTCACTTTCCAAGCACTCTCATTCACAAGAGACTGCATACTTGCCCCTTTCTTCAAAACACTTGCATTCACCTCCCTAACAACCCCAGCCATCAACAAATTAAACAACCATGGAGACATCACGCATCATTGCGGGAAACCGACATTCGCTGGGAACCAATCACTTTCTTCTCTTCCTACTCGTACGCATGCCTTACATCCTCGATAAAAACTTTTCACTGCTTCCAGCAACTTTCCTCCCACACCATATACTCTTAATACCTTCCACAGAGCATCTCTATCAACTCTGTCGTATGCTTTCTCCAGATCCATAAATGCTACATACATTTCCGGTTGTTTTTCTAAGTATTTCTCACGTACATTCTTCAATGCAAACACCTGATCCACACATCCTCTACCACTTCTGAAACCACACTGCTCTTCCCCAATCTGATGCTCTGTACATGCCTTCACCCTCTCAATCAATACCCTCCCATATAATTTCCCAGGAATACTCTGTAATTTGAACACTCAGCTTTATCCCCTTTGCCTTTGTATAATAGCACTATGCATGCATTCCGCCAATCCTCAGGCGCTTTACCATGAGCCATACATACATTGAATATCCTCACCAACCAGTCAACAACACAGTCATTACCTTTTTTAATGAATTCCACTGCAATTCCATCTAAACCCACCGCTTTGCCGGCTTTCATCTTTCGCAAAGCTTTTACTACCTCTTCTCTGTTTACCAAACCATTCTCCCCTATATATATATATATATATATATATATATATATATATATATATATATATATATATATATATATATATATATATATATACATATATATATATATATATATATATATATATATATATATATATATATATATATATATATATATATATATATATATATATATATATATATATATATATATATATATATATATATATATATATATAAATATATATATATATATATATATATATATATATATATATATATATATATATATATATATATATATATATATATATATATATATATATATATATCACATATAAATTGTCAAAGTGGTTAGTCTCTTTATTAAGCCATTTAGTGGGTAAGGTATCAAATGCTAATATCATGAACATTGTAGATTTAGTCAACAAGCTAAACAATATCAATGTTGATTTTGATTTCAAACTAGTTAGCTTTGATGTTTTCTCACTTTTCACTAAAGTTCCAGTTGATGACCTTTTAGAATATTTATTTGATGTCTTGGATGATATTCATTTACCTGTTTCAAAATCTAATTTCATTGAACTAATAAAATTGTGTATAAAAGACTGTGTATTTCAATTTGATGGAGATTATTATGCTCAAAAATTTGGTATGGCAATGGGTAACCCTCTTTCACCTGTACTAAGTAATCTTTATATGGAATTTTTTGAAACAAAATTACTAAAGGATATCTTACTTTCTAATGCAATTTGGTTTAGGTATGTAGATGATGTTCTTTGTGTTTGGCCAACAAATGAAAATTTACAAATATTTCTCCCCTTACTTAACAATTTAGTACCTTCCATCAAATTTGCTGTAGAAAATGAAAATAATGGTATGTTACCATTTTTAGATTGCATGATCCATAGACAAGGAAACAAGTTTAAGTTTAGCATATAGAGAAAACCCACCAATTTTGCTCATGTATCCATTATTACTCATCTCAACATGAGAGAGTTAAATTATCATCATTTCAATCTATGTTCCTTAGGGCATTACGTAGTTGCAGTCCAGAGTTTATTGATGATGAGTTTGAGAAGATATATTCTATTGGATCTAAGTTAAATTACCCTAGATCTTTCATTGAGAAATCCCTTAAGTTAGCAAAGAAATCATTTCATAGAGTTGAGCCCAAACCTCCAATTGACACCAAGAGTCTTTTAGTTCTCCCTTTTGATAATGATTTCACTTTGCTTCCCAGGTTGCTTAAATCCTTTAATGTAAATGTTGCCTTTAGCAACAATGATACTATAAAGAATATCTTAATCAGGAATTCAGACTGGTCAATCTGGTAAGGATCTTTCTGTTAGACTTAAGCAATATAAATATAGTATAAGAACGGGACAAGAATCAAATGCCTTGTTTAATCATGTTAAAAACTATGATCATTGTATTGACTGGAGTCACGCCCTCTCAGTTATGAACTCTATTACCAAGAGAAATATCACTGAATCTTCTATCATTAAATACACAAAGAATTATAATCTTAATATTAGTGATGGTCTATGCAAATTAGATAACTTTATTGTTGATAGAATTTGTAAAATAATAAGTTATGAATGCTCGTTGTATGTTTTGGACAATCACATGTTTACCAAATGGCGTCCTAGCTTTGTGTCTTCGATGTATATCAACTGACTGTTATATTCCTCTCTTGTGTCTCCCCTGATGATGTGATTATTACACGAAAGTGCACTTGGGAACTTTTCGTTTTTCATTTTCCCCGTGGACTCATAGGGCATGTGAAGCGTCTGGGGTAAACCATGGAAAGCTGTTTGGGCCTGGATGTGGAAAGGGAGCTGTGGTTTCGGGCATTATTGCATGACATCTAGAGACTGAGTGTGAACGAATGAGGCCTTTTGTTGCCTTTTCCTAGCGCTACCCCGCACACATGAGGGGGAGGGGGATGGTATTTCATGTGTGGCGAGGTGGCGATGGGAATGAATAAAGGCAGACAGTGTGAATTGTGTGCATGGGTGTATATGTATGTGTCTGTGTGTGTATATACATGTGTACATTGAGATGTATAGGTATGTATATTTGCGTGTGTGGACGTGTGTGTATATAGATGTGTATGGGGGTGGGTTGGGCCATTTCTTTCGTCTGTTTCCTTGCGCTACCTCGCAAACGCGGGAGACAGCGACAAAGCAAAATAATAAATAGATAAATATATATATATATATATATATATATATATATATATATATATATATATATATATATATATATGTATATATATATATATATATATATATATATATATATATATATATATATATATATATATATATATATATATATATATATATATATCATACAAACCTCCAACAACCAGGGTCGAAACCAGGACCCCTATGCAGCAGGCGGGAGCGCTACTGTTCGTATATATATATATATATATATATATATATATATATATATATATATATATATATATATATATATATATATATATATATATATATATATATATATATATATTCTTTCTCCCCTATCCCTGGGGATAGGGGAGAAAGAATACTTCCCACGTATTCCCTGCGTGTCGTAGAAGGCGACTAAAAGGGGAGCGAGCGGGGAAATGGAAATCCTCCCCTCTCATTATTTTTTTTTAATTTTCCAAAAGAAGGAACAGAGAAGGGGGCCAGGTGAGGATATTCCCTCAAAGGCCCAGTTCTCTGTTCTTAACGCTACCTCTCTAACGCGGGAAATGGCGAATAGTTTGAAAGAAAAAAAAAAGAATATATATATATATATATATATATATATATATATATATATATATATATATATATATATATATATATATATATATATATATATATATATATATATATATATATATGGGGATAGGGAGAAAGAATACTTCCCACGCATTCCTGACGTGTCGTAGAAGGCGACTAAAGGGGACGGGAGCGGGGGGCCAGAAACCCTCCCCTCCTTGTATTTTAACTTTCTAAAATGGGAAACAGAAGAAGGAGTCACGCGGGGAGTGCTCATCCTCCTCGAAGGCTCAGATTGGGGTGTCTAAATGTGTGTGGATGTAACCAAGATAAGAAAAAAGGAGAGATAGGTAGTATGTTTGAGGAAAGGAACCTGGATGTTTTGGCTCCGAGTGAAATGAAGCTCAAGGGTAAATGGGAAGAGTGGTTTGGGAATGTCTTGGGAGTAAAGTCAGGGGTTAGTGAGAGGACAAGAGAGAGGGAAGGAGTAGCATTACTCCTGAAACAGGAGTTGTGGGTGTGATAGAGTGTAAGAAAGTAAATTCTACATTGATATGGGTAAAACTGAACGTTGATGGAGAGAGATGGGTGATTATTGGTGCATATGCACCTGGGCATACCAAGAAAGATCATGAGAGGCAAGTCTTTTGGGAGCAGCTGAATGAGTGTGTATTAGTGGTTTTGATGCACAAGACCGGGTTATAGTGATGGGTGATTTGAATGCAAAGGTGAGTACTGTAGCAGTTAAGGGAATAATTGGTATACATGGGGTGTTCAGTGTTGTAAATGGAAATGGTGAAGAGCTTGTAGATTTTTGTGCTGAAAAAGGACTGGTGATTGGGAATGCCTGATTTAAAAAGCGAGATATACATAAGTATACGTATGTAAGTAGGAGAGATGGCCAGAGAGCGATATTGGATTACGTGTTAATTGATAGGCGCGCGAAAGAGAGACTTTTGGATGTTAATGTGCTGAGAGGTGCAACTGGAGGGATGTCTGATCATTATCTTGTGGAGGCTAAGGTGAAGATTTGTATGGGTTTTCAGAAAAGAAGAGTGAATGTTGGGGTGAAGAGGATGGTGAGAGTAAGTGAGCTTGGGAAGGAGAATTGTGTGAGGAAGTACCAGGAGAGACTGAGTACAGAATGGAAAAAGGTGAGAACAATGAAAGTAAGGGGAGTGGGGGAGGAATGGGATGTATTTAGGGAATCAGTGATGGATTGCGCAAAAGATGCTTGTGGCATGAGAAGAGTGGGAGGTGGGTTGATTAGAAAGGGTAGTGAGTGGTGGGATGAAGAAGTAAGATTATTAGTGAAAGAGAAGAGAGAGGCATTTGGACGATTTTTGCAGGGAAAAAATGAAATTGAGTGGGAGATGTATAAAAGAAAGAGACAGGAGGTCAAGAGAAAGGTGCAAGAGGCGAAAAAGAGGGCAAATGAGAGTTGGAGTGAGAGAGTATCATTAACTTTTAGGGAGAATAAAAAGATGTTCTGGAAGGAGGTAAATAAAGTGCGTAAGACAAGGGAGCAAATGGGAACTTCAGTGAAGGGCGCAAATGGGGAGGTGATAACAAGTAGTGGTGATGTGAGGAGATGTAGTGAGTATTTTGAAGGTTTGTTGAATGTGTTTGATGATAGAGTGGCAGATATAGGGTGTTTTGGTCGATGTGGTGTGCAAAGTGAGAGGGTTAGGAAAAATGATTTGGTAAATAGAGAAGAGGTAGTAAAAGCTTTACGGAAGATGAAAGCCGGCAAGGCAGCAGGTTTGGATGGTATTGCAGTGTTATTTATAAAAAAAGGGGGTGACTGTATCATTGACTGGTTGGTAAGGTTATTTAATGTATGTATGACTCATGGTGAGGTGCCTGAGGATTGGCGGAATGCGTGCATAGTGCCATTGTACAAAGGCAAAGGGGATAAGAGTGAGTGCTCAAATTACAGAGGGGTACGTTTGTTGAGTATTCCTGGTAAATTATATGGGAGGGTATTGATTGAGAGGGTGAAGGCATGTACAGAGCATCAGATTGGGGAAGAGCAGTGTGGTTTCAGAAGTGGTAGAGGATGTGTGGATCAGGTGTTTGCTTTGAAGAATGTATGTGAGAAATACTTAGAAAAGCAAATGGATTTGTATGTAGCATTTATGGATCTGGAGAAGGCATATGATAGAGTTGATAGAGATGCTCTCTGGAAGGTATTAAGAATGTATGGTGTGGGAGGCAAGTTGTTAGAAGCATTGAAAAGTTTTTATCGAGGATGTAAGGCATGTGCACATGTAGGAAGAGAGGAAAGTGATTGGTTCTCAGTGAATGTAGGTTTGCGGCAGGGGTGTGTGATGTCTCCATGGTTGTTTAATTTGTTTATGGATGGGGTTGTTAGGGAGGTGAATGCAAGAGTTTTGGAAAGAGGGGCAAGTATGAAGTCTGTTGGGGATGAGAGAGCTTGGGAAGTGAGTCAGTTGTTGTTCGCTGATGATACATCGCTGGTGGCTGATTCATGTGAGAAACTGCAGAAGCTGGTGACTGAGTTTGGTAAAGTGTGTGAAAGAAGAAAGTTAAGAGTAAATATGAATAAGAGCAACGTTGTTAGGTACAGTAGGGTTGAGGGTCAAGTCAATTGGGAGGTAAGTTTTAATGGAGAAAAACTGGAGGAAGTGAAGTGTTTTAGATATCTGGGAGTGGATCTGGCAGCAGATGGAACCATGGCAGCGGAAGTGGATCATAGGTTGGGGGAGAGGGGGAAAATTCTGGGAGCCTTGAAGAATCTGTGGAAGTCGAGAACATTATCTCGGAAAGCAAAAATGGGTATGTTTGAAGGAATAGTGGTTCCAGCAATGGTGTATGGTTGCGAGGCGTGGGCTATGGATAGAGTTGTGCGCAGGAGGATGGATGTGCTGGAAATGAGATGTCTGAGGACAATGTGTGGTGTGAGGTGGTTTGATCGAGTGATTAACGTGAGGGTAAGAGAGATGTGTGGAAATAAAAAGAGCGTGGTTGAGAGAGCAGAAGAGGGTGTTTTGAAATGGTTTGGGCACATGGAGAGAATGAGTGAGGAAAGGTTGACCAGGAGGATATATGTGTCGGAGGTGGAGGGAGCGAGGAGAAGTGGGAAACCAAATTGGAGGTGGAAAGATGGAGTGAAAAAGATTTTGTGTGATCGGGGCCTGAACGTGCAGGAGGGTGAAAGGAGTGCAAGGAATAGAGTGAATTGGATCGATGTCGTATACCGGGGTTGACGTGCTGTCAGTGGATTGAATCAGGGCATGTGAAGCGTCTGGGGTAAACCATGGAAAGCTGTGTAGGTATGTATATTTTGCGTGTGTGGACGTATGTATATACATATGTATGGGGGTGGGTTGGGCCATTTCTTCGTCTGTTTCCTTGCGCTACCTCGCAAACGCGGGAGACAGCGAGAAAGCAAAAAAAAGAATGTATGTGAGAAATACTTAGAAAAGCAAATGGATTTGTATGTAGCATTTATGGATCTGGAGAAGGCATATGATAGAGTTGATAGAGATGCTCTCTGGAAGGTATTAAGAATATATGGTGTGGGAGGAAAGTTGTTAGAAGCAGTGAAAAGGTTTTATCGAGGATGTAAGGCTTGTGTACGTGTAGGAAGAGAGGAAAGTGATTGGTTCTCAGTGAATGTAGGTTTGCGGCAGGGGTGTGTGTTGTCTCCATGGTTGTTTAATTTGTTTATGGATGGGGTTGTTAGGGAGGTAAATGCAAGAGTTTTGGAAAGAGGGGCAAGTATGAAGTCTGTTGGGGATGAGAGAGCTTGGGAAGTGAGTCAGTTGTTGTTCGCTGATGATACAGCGCTGGTGGCTGATTCATGTGAGAAACTGCAGAAGCTGGTGACTGAGTTTGGTAAAGTGTGTGAAAGAAGAAAGTTAAGAGTAAATATGAATAAGAGCAACGTTGTTAGGTACAGTAGGGTTGAGGGTCAAGTCAATTGGGAGGTAAGTTTTAATGGAGAAAAACTGGAGGAAGTGAAGTGTTTTAGATATCTGGGAGTGGATCTGGCAGCAGATGGAACCATGGCAGCGGAAGTGGATCATAGGTTGGGGGAGAGGGGGAAAATTCTGGGAGCCTTGAAGAATCTGTGGAAGTCGAGAACATTATCTCGGAAAGCAAAAATGGGTTTGTTTGAAGGAATAGTGGTTCCAGCAATGGTGTATGGTTGCGAGGCGTGGGCTATGGATAGAGTTGTGCGCAGGAGGATGGATGTGCTGGAAATGAGATGTCTGAGGACAATGTGTGGTGTGAGGTGGTTTGATCGAGTGATTAACGTGAGGGTAAGAGAGATGTGTGGAAATAAAAAGAGCGTGGTTGAGAGAGCAGAAGAGGGTGTTTTGAAATGGTTTGGGCACATGGAGAGAATGAGTGAGGAAAGGTTGACCAGGAGGATATATGTGTCGGAGGTGGAGGGAGCGAGGAGAAGTGGGAAACCAAATTGGAGGTGGAAAGATGGAGTGAAAAAGATTTTGTGTGATCGGGGCCTGAACGTGCAGGAGGGTGAAAGGAGGGCAAGGAATAGAGTGAATTGGATCGATGTGGTATACCGGGGTTGACGTGCTGTCAGTGGATTGAATCAGGGCATGTGAAGCGTCTGGGGTAAACCATGGAAAGCTGTGTAGGTATGTATATTTTGCGTGTGTGGACGTATGTATATACATATGTATGGGGGTGGGTTGGGCCATTTCTTCGTCTGTTTCCTTGCGCTACCTCGCAAACGCGGGAGACAGCGAGAAAGCAAAAAAAAGAATGTATATGAGAAATACTTAGAAAAGCAAATGGATTTGTATGTAGCATTTATGGATCTGGAGAAGGCATATGATAGAGTTGATAGAGATGCTCTGTGGAAGGTATTAAGAATATATGGTGTGGGAGGAAAGTTGTTAGAAGCAGTGAAAAGGTTTTATCGAGGATGTAAGGCTTGTGTACGTGTAGGAAGAGAGGAAAGTGATTGGTTCTCAGTGAATGTAGGTTTGCGGCAGGGGTGTGTGATGTCTCCATGGTTGTTTAATTTGTTTATGGATGGGGTTGTTAGGGAGGTAAATGCAAGAGTTTTGGAAAGAGGGGCAAGTATGAAGTCTGTTGGGGATGAGAGAGCTTGGGAAGTGAGTCAGTTGTTGTTCGCTGATGATACAGCGCTGGTGGCTGATTCATGTGAGAAACTGCAGAAGCTGGTGACTGAGTTTGGTAAAGTGTGTGAAAGAAGAAAGTTAAGAGTAAATGTGAATAAGAGCAAGGTTATTAGGTACAGTAGGGTTGAGGGTCAAGTCAATTGGGAGGTGAGTTTGAATGGAGAAAAACTGGAGGAAGTGAAGTGTTTTAGATATCTGGGAGTGGATCTGGCAGCGGATGGAACCATGGAAGCGGAAATGGATCATAGGGTGGGGGAGGGGGCGAAAATTCTGGGGGCCTTGAAGAATGTGTGGAAGTCGAGAACATTATCTCGGAAAGCAAAAATGGATATGTTTGAAGGAATAGTGGTTCCAACAATGTTGTATAGTTGCGAGGCGTGGGCTATGGATAGAGTTGTGCGCAGGAGGATGGATGTGCTGGAAATGAGATGTTTGAGGACAATGTGTGGTGTGAGGTGGTTTGATCGAGTGAGTAACGTAAGGGTAAGAGAGATGTGTGGAAGTAAAAAGAGCGTGGTTGAGAGAGCAGAAGAGGGTGTTTTGAAGTGGTTTGGGCACATGGAGAGGATGAGTGAGGAAAGATTGACCAAGAGGATATATGTGTCGGAGGTGGAGGGAGCGAGGAGAAGAGGGAGACCAAATTGGAGGTGGAAAGATGGAGTGAAAAAGATTTTGTGTGATCGGGGCCTGAACATGCAGGAGGGTGAAAGGAGGGCAAGGAATAGAGTGAATTGGAGCGATGTGGTATACCGGGGTTGACGTGCTGACAGTGGATTGAATCAAGGCATGTGAAGCGTCTGGGGTAAACCATGGAAAGCTGTGTAGGTATGTATATTTGCGTGTGTGGACGTATGTATATACATGTGTATGGGGGTGGGTTGGGCCATTTCTTTCGTCTGTTTCCTTGCGCTACCTCGCAAACGCGGGAGACAGCGACAAAGTATAAAAAAAAAAATATATATATATATATATATATATATATATATATATATATATATATATATATATATATATATATATATCCCTGCGAATAAGGTAGAAAAAACTTTCCACGTATCTACCGTGTCGTAGGAGGCGACTAGGCGGGAACGAGCCGCCGGAACTTCCCTTCTGGTAATTCAATTTCTAGAGGGGGAAATAGAAGGAGTCAAGAGAGGAGTGCTCATCCTCCTCGAAGGCCCAGACTGGGGTGTCTGAATGTGTGTGGATGTAACGAAGATGAGAAAAAAGAGAGATTGGTATTATTTTTGAGGAAAGAAACCTGGATGTTGTGGTTGTGAATGAAACGAAGCTGAAAGGTAAAAGGTATAATAGTTTAGAAAGGTTTTGGGCGTAAAGTCAGGGGTTGGTGAGAAGACAAGAGCTAAGGATGGAGTAGCAATACTCCTGAAGCAGGAGCTTTGGGTAAAACTGTAATTGGATGCTTATGCACCTGGTCATGAGAAGAAAGATCATGGGAGGCAAGTGCTTTGTGAGCAGATGAGTGAGTGTATCAGCAGCTTTGGTGCACGAGACCGGGTAGAAGTGATTGGTAATTTTAATGCGAAGGTGAGTAATGTGGCATTGGAAGGTATTATTTTTGTATATGGGGTGCTCAGAAGTGTGAACGGAAATGGTGAATAGCCTGTGGATTTGTGTTGAAAAAAAAAAAAAGACTGGTGATTGGGTATACCTGGTTTAGAAAGAGAGATATACAAGAGTATACGTATGTGAGTCGGAAAGATGGTCAAAGGGCGTTATTGGGTTATGTGTTAATTGATAGGTGTGTAAAAGAAAGACTTTTGGATGTTAATGAGCTGAGAGGTGCAGCTGGAGGGATGTTTGATCTCTATCTTGTGGAGGCGAAGGTGAAGATTTGTAGAGGTTTTCAAAAGGAAGAGAGATTGTTGGGGAGAAGAGAGTGGTGAGAGTAAGTGGGAGACTTGTGTGAGGAAGTACGAAGAGATTAAGTGTAGAAAGGCAAAAGTTGAGAGCAAATGGCGTGAAGGTAGTGGATGAGTTATGGGATGTATTTAGGGAAACAGTGATGGCATGTGCACAAGACGCTTGTGGCATGGGAAAGGTAGGAGTTGGGCAGATTAGAAAGGGTAGTGAGTGGTGAGATGAGGAAGTAAAGTTGTCAGTGAAAGAGAAAAGAAAGGCATTTGGATAATCCTTACAAGGAAGGAGTGCAAATGATTGAGAGATGTATAAGAGAAATCGGCAGTATGTCAAGAGGAAGGTGAAAGGGTTGAAAAACAAGGCAAATGAGAGCTGGGGTGAGAGAGAGTGTCATTAAACTTTAGGGAGAATAAAAAAATGTTTTGGAAGGAGGAAAATAACGTGCAAAAGACAAGAGACAAAGACCAATGGGAACATCGGTTGAAGTGGGTAAGGGAGGAAGTGATAATAGGTAGTGACGAAGTGGGAAGATGTAGTGAGAATTTTAAAGGTTTGTTGAATGTGTTTGATGATAGAGTGGCAGATGTAGGATGTTTTGGTCGGGGTGGTGTACGAAGTGAGAGGGTCAGGAAGAATGCTTTGGTTAAGAGAGAAGAGGTGGTGAAAGCCCTGCGGAAGATGAAAGCCGGCAAGGCAGGGGGTTTGGATGGTATTGCAGTTGAATTTATCAAGAAAGGGGGAGTCTGTATAGTTGATTGGTTGGTAAGGATATTCAGTGTATGTGTGGATCATGGTGAAGTGCCTGAGGATCGACGGAATGCTCGTATAGTGCCACTGTAAAAAGTCAAAGGGGATAAAGATGAGTGTTCAAACTACAAAGACATAAGTTTGTTAAGTTATCCTGGAAAATTGTATGGGAGGACATTGATTAAGAGGGTGAAGACATGCACAAAGCATCAGATTAGGGAAGAGCAGTGTGGTTTCAGAAGTGATAGAGGATGTGTGGATCAGGTGTTTGCTTTGAAGAATGTATGTAAGAAATATTCAGAAAAACAGATGGATCTATAAGTGGCATTTGTGGATGTGAAGAAGGCATATGATAGGGTTGATATAGATGCTTTGTGGAAGATCTTAAGAGTATATGGTGTGGGAGATAAGCTGTTAGAAGCAGTGAAAAGTTTTTACCAAGGATGCAAGGCAGGCGTACGAGTAGGAAGAGAGGAGAGTGACTGGTTTCCAGTGAGAGTCGGTCTGCGTCGGGGTGTGTGTAATGTCTCCATGGTTGTTTAATTTGTTTATGGATGGGGTGGTTAGGGAGGTGAGTGCAAGAGTTTTGAAGAAAGGGGCAAGTGCGCAGTCTGTTGTGAATGAGAGGGCCTGGGAAGTGCGTTAGTTGTTGTTCGCTGATGATACAGCACTGGTGGTCGATTCAAGTGAAAAACTGCAGGTGTTGGTGACTGAATTTGGAATAGTGTGTGAAAAGAGAAAGTTGAGTAAATGAGAATGAGAGCAAGGTTAGTAAGTCCAGTAGGGTCAAGGGACAAGTTAATTGGGATGTAAGTTTGAATGAAGAAAGGTTGGAGGAAGTGAAGTGTTTTATATATCTGGGAGTGAACTTGGCAGCGAATGGAACCATGGCAGCGGAAGTGAGTCACAGGGTGGGGAGGGGGCGAAGGTTCTGGGAGCGACGAAGAATGTGTAGAAGGAGAGAACGTTATCTCGGAGAGCAAAAATGGGTATGCTTGAAGGAATGGTGGTTCCAGCAATGTTATATGGTTGCAAGGCATGGGCTATAGAGTTGTACGAGGAGGGTGGATGTGTTGGAAATGAAATGTTTGAGGACACTGTGTGGTGCGAGATGGTTTGATTGGGTAAGTAATGAAATGTTAAAAGAGATGCGTTGTAATAAAAAGAGTGTGGTTGAGAGAGAGCAGAAGAGGTTGTATTGAAATGGATTGGACATATGGAGAGAATGAGTAAAGGTTGACAAAAGACGATATATGTGTCAGAGGTGGAGGGAACGAGGAGAAGCGGGAGACCAAATTGGAGGTGGAAGGATGGAGTGAAAAAGATTTTGAGTGATTGAGGCATGCAAGGAATAGAGTCGACGTGCTGTCAGTGGACTGAAACAGGGCATGTAAAGCATCTGGGGTAAATCATGGAAAGGTCTGTGGGGCCTGGATGTGGATAGGGAGCTTTGGTTTCTGTGTATTACATATGACAGCAAGAGACTGATTGTGAACGAATGTGGCCTTTGTGTCTGTTTTCCTGACGCTACCTTCCTGAAGAGGGGGTCAGCGATGTTGTTTCCTGTGGGGCGGTACTCTGTCTCCAGCCAAATCATTTCCTAATAACATGTCCACTCCAAGGATCGGAAGTTCATCACTCACACCAACTTTAACTGTACCATTAATCAATCCAATCTCAAGGTTAACATAATGCGGAATGGTCAGTCCTGCTCGTAACCCTCTACACTATCCCCTTACCAAAATACGTTTCTGCGTTCCACTCTATCAATCATAAGAGGGTTTGGCTCTGGGTAGCTTCGGTGTCCCTAAGGATCATAATTTTCCGCTTAGGACCCCCTACAGTAATATCTTCCCCTCAGTCATAAATGGTTTAAAACTAACCACACGCTTTTTAACTTCACTGTCCCTGGTACCTCTTATCTTGCTATGGATATTTTGCGGCTTCCTCCAAGCAACAGTTAATGCTGCTGACTTTAAGGTATCTTTACACTGAAATTTGATATGACCTGTTTCCCCACATGCGTAACATCTCACTGGCGGCCTCTCCTACCGACCCTCAGGTGTTTTAAATCCTTCGCACAGTTTGGTTGACCTTTGTCACCGGAATGATATTTAAATTGTTTACATCCACTCTTATATCTCTTCCCTGTACATCTAATACGCAACTGCTAGTTGATCTGCTAAACGTGTAACCTCTAACAGGTCCTTAACTCTGTTCTTACTGATATTAATCAGGATGTACTAGATTTTCAAAATGCTCCAGCAAAATCATTTGCCTCAAGCCTTCCATGGTTTTGACATCTTCAGATTCACCCCACCAGTCAAATTTCATCTCACACAATCTCGCTTACTCTAAATGCGTCTGCTCAGTTAATTTCCGCAAACCTCTAAACCTTTTTTTAGACTTCTGGACTCAACTGAACAGTTTTTAACACAGCTTCTTTGACTGCTTCATAATCAACACATTCTGTTAAACCTAAACATGTATATGCCTTTCTTGCTTTACCTCTGAAGTTTGTTTGAACAAGAATTGTCCAATCATTCTTATCCCAGCTTTTCAAAGTGGCTTTTTTCTCAAATTAATCAAAGAAATCACCTGTCCCTTCCTCTATAAACTCTGGTAAATTATTCACTCTGACATCCACATCACTATTGGCTTGCCTAGAGCCCATATGTGGATCAGCCTCCATCAGCCTCTATAAACTCTGGTAAATTATTCACTCTGACATCCACATCACTATTGGCTTGCCTGGAACCCGTATGTGGATCAGCCATCCCTTTTTGCCAGGCCTCTTTATAGGCCTCACTTTGCGTCTTATTTTCTGCCTCGGTTTGCATGTGCATCTGTGCTTTCTTCAATTCAAATTCTAATTTCATCCTCTTTTTAACATTACACGTTCACTCACGCCCATCTCTGCATCAGGATCAACATTCTTAACTCTTTCTTCCTCATCTTCTAAAATACCTATAGATTTTAGCTCTTCCACTAAGTATGTTTGTACTTCAGGTTTAGTACCTGACCTAAAGTGAATTTCATAAACGCCTGCTATTTGCAACAACTCATCTTAGTGCACTGGTACAACTTATGCAAGTTTGGGGACCACAAATTTGTTCACATTATTTTTAGCCATAATTAACACCAAGTTGGGATTTTACGCACAATACAATAAATGACCTGACCTATCCACTCAAAAAGTACAATGGCACAATCGACTCCTGAACAGGTCCCTACATATAAAGATCTCAGCCTCTTTCAACTACGGTGGGTCTCGACTCCTTAACACAAGCCCAGGCTTGTCCTGATATAACTGTTTCTTTTTATATACTAAGCAATGTAAACGCCGCTCCTTTTAGTTAAAGCGGTAAACTAAGCTATGTAGACGCCGCTACCTTTAGTTAAAGCGGTAAACTCGGCGAACTAGGTAAACCGGTAAAAGTCGAGAGTGACATCTCTAAACACCAAATCCAAATTCATACTTACCACATCTCAATAGACAAATAGGTCAGGGTCACTAATACACTTGAAACGATACAATATATTGCAAGTAATAACAAAATACAAATCATGATCCGAACACAAGATGGACGCTGTGGCGAACTAGCCACCCAAACATTTATATTGATTAAATCTGAAATTTACATCTACTTATAGATACTTCTCTCTTTTCATATATATCTAATGCCTATACCGTTATCCTTCGATATAACAATTAATCAAGGGCAATGACCACTTTCACTAACCTTCCCACGATCGAAGAGAGAGCCCGAACCTGCGCAGAGCAGCCTGTTAAAAATTTCAGATTATTATTTCTGCTCTTTGACGTGCCAGTCAACAACAACAATAACTATTCCAGACCTGCTAATTCACAATCCGCAATATATTCGTCCTCGGTGTCGTGGGGTCGTGGTGGTCTGTGAGGTTGCGGTTGCGATGACTCGTAAGCTTTCAATGACCCAGTGTTTTTCAGTACTTCCTCCGGCAGTTTATATTCATAACAGCAGTTTCCATTTCTTAGCCCATACTTGACAGTATTGCATTTAAGCTTTTGGTACTCATTATACATCAGCGTTGGAGTGAGGCAACGTCAGCACAGTCGGAGCCAACTCAGAGAGGTCACTGAAGGGATTTTCTCCCGTTGCTTCCCTGAACAAGGCTATTTCAGCTCAGAGTGCTAGGGTGCCAGTGTTCTGTGTCCACAATACATGATGAAGCTTCCTCCACTGGAACTCACTGCATGTGAGGATTTCTTCGTTATCAGTAAACATCTTTGCTAATTCCAGTATTCCAGGCTTTATTTATGAGTTGCAAGCATTCACTTGAACTCAGTGATGACATCGACTGTAATACTTGGATATTGTCTGGCAAACGTTTACGAAGCTTTCACCAACTCCACTACAAACTGTATGCATCTTCCTTGATTATCCTTTTCACCAGGAAACTTACATTTGCCATCTTTTCAAACTCGTACCCCAAGTACTGAATCTCCTTACTTCAATTTTCTGCCCGGGACGAGGACCTTAGAACTTATAGAATCAGTAAGTTGAATAAGGTTACGTAGCAGTTTGGTTGGATCCTGTATCTCCTCTTCTAATTTCTCATTTACACGCTGAACTTCTCCAAGAATATGCTTTAGAAATATCAGGAAGGCAGAGATTTTCTTGTCACAAAATATGTCACATAGGATCTGAGCTGTGTAACACCTTCCACCATTTCTTGCCAGTATTCTGACAATTGCTGATTCAGTTGACAGCCATCGAGTCTGGCTTAGCTGTATTAATTTCAGTGGAGCTTGGCCATCATTGATCAATGATCTCCTTGTACCTTGCTTGGAGAATGGCAGAATGGGAGAATCAGTTATGTCTCTCTGATCACAAAATTCCTAGGGAGACAATCAATTGCAGCTTGTAGAGAATGACACACACACTTGACCAGCATACACTCCACTGTTAACACCTGTCATCACAGAAGCATTTTCGATGCCAATTGCAGCAAGGTTTTGTAACTCTAACCCATTATTTTTCAAGAACTTCTTGATGGCATCAAATATTCCTTTAGCATTACAGTCAATCAGCTCAACAAGGTCTAAAAAAGACACTACAATCTTCTTATTTTCAGAATAGAACCGGACAGCGATACCCAATAGTTTCGTTACCGTAATGTCATTACTCTCATCAGTTAAGTGGTTAAACTTCTGGTTGTCTATATTACTTCTCAAGTCACTGTTAAAATGCACGGCAATCACATTGCACATAACTGCACTATATTTCAACCTTTTTAACTTGAAATTCTTGCATCTTTCACTGTCGGCAAATCGTACTTTGCACAGCTCTCTGAGATGATCAGTAACACGTAATGAACAATGATCTGCAATGGTGATGAATTTCCTTCAGTCTCCCTTGTGTCATCACTCACTTTTTCAAACGCAGTTGTGATTTAAGCACTGAATGACTCTTCAGCTTTCTTGCGTTTAGTTGTTTTACTGTTTTTGTGTCACTAAGTTTGTTAGACAATGGACAATAGCAATACTGGCAAAGACATTTTGTGTCATTTCCTTCTACTTTCTTAACCACTTTTCATATCTGGGGGTCTTTCAACCACTCTGCTCTAAAATGTTGAGTATATTTCTTTCTCAATGTTGTGTTCGTTAAGTGTAACCAGCAACGTTACTGTTTTTCATGGCCCGCGGATAACTCTGTCATAACCGAATCTGACTGAACCTGAACTGAACGGGGTACTTGAGGAGGGAAAGCCCGCCGAATACACCCGAACTAGATCTGTTACAAAAATTTTCAAACATGTTCATTTCGATCGATTGATTGAATTTCCTCATATATTGAAATAACACTGAGTTTGGCGCCGAATACAAAAAAAGTTCCAAAATACGCTCTAAAGGTAGGCGTTAGATCTTTATAAAAAGCGCTAGATCTAACAATAAAAGCACAAAGTTGGCAACTCTGAATCTGCGTTTCATCAATTTGGCTCCAGCACCCAAAATCATTGTATAAACACTACAAGCACTTTTTATGCAAAATGGTATGAAATATATATTTCTAGATACTTCAATCAAATCTATATAATAAAAATAATGTCAGTGACAATAAAAGAATAGATTTACATCTTTCACAGAATCTATAAAAGAAAACATAATAGTACATCAAGGGACACTGCCCAAAACAAAAAGTTGTTTTGATCGAGTAATTAATGAAAGAGTAAGAGAGATTGTGGAAATAAAAAGAGTGTGGTTGGGAGAGCAGAAGAGGGTGTTTGAAAAGGTTTGGTCACATGGAGAGAATGCGTGAGGAAAGATTGACAAAGAGGATATATATGTCCAAGGTGAAGGGAACAACAAGAAACGGGAAACCTAATTGGAGGTGGAAGGATGGAGTGAAAAAGATTTGGGGCGATCGGGACATGAACATACAGGAGGGTGAGAGGCGTGCAAGGAATAGAGAGAATTGGAAAGATGTGGTATACTCGGGTCGACTTCCACTTCTCGTTCCCTCCAGCTCAGACACATATATCCTCTTGGTCAATCTTTCCTCACTCATTCCCTCCATGTGACCAAACCATTTCACAACACCCTCTTCTACTCTCTCAATCACACTCTTTTTATTACCACACATCTCTCTTACCCTATTACTACTTACACGATCAAACCACCTCACACCACATATTGTCCTCAAACATCTCATTTCCAGCACATCCACCCTCCTCCGCACAACTCTATTGATAGCCCACGCCTCGCAACCATACAACATTGTTGGAACCACTATTCCTTCAATCATACCCATTTTTGCTTTCTGAGATAATGTCATCGACTTCCACACATTCTTCAAGCCTCCCAGAATTTTCGCCCCCTCCCCCACCCTATGATTCACTTCCGCTTCCATGGTTCCATCCGCTGCCAGTTCCACTCCCAGATATCTAAAGGTGAGTAATGTGGCAGTTGAGGGAATAATTGGTATACATGGGGTGTTCAGTGTTGTAAATGGAAATAGTGATGAGCTTGTAGATTTATGTGCTGAAAAAGGACTGGTGATTGGGAATACCTGGTTTAAAAAGTGAGATATACATAAGTATACGTATGTAAGTAGGAGAGATGGCCAGAGAACGTTATTGGATTACGTGTTAATTGATAGGCGCGCGAAAGAGAGACTTTTGGATGTTAATGTGCTGAGAGGTGCAACTGGAGGGATGTCTGATCATTATCTTGTGGAGGCGAAGGTGGAGATTTATAGGGGTTTTCAGAAAAGAAGAGAGAATGTTGGAGTGAAGAGAGTAGTGAGAGTAAGTGAGCTTGGGAAGGAGACTTGTGTGAGGAAGTACCAGGAGAGACTGAGTACAGAATGGAAAAAGGTGAGAACAAAGGGGGTAAGGGGAGTGGGGGAGGAATGGGATGTATTTAGGGAATCAGTGATGGATTGCGCAAAAGATGCTTGTGGCATGAGAAGCGTGGGAGGTGGGTTGATTAGAAAGGGTAGTGAGTGGTGGGATGAAGAAGTAAGATTATTAGTGAAAGAGAAGAGAGAGAGGCATTTGGACAATTTTTGCAGGGAAAAAATGCAAATGAGTGGGAGACGTATAAAAGAAAGAGGCAGGAGGTCAAGAGAGAGGTGCAAGAGGTGAAAAAGAGGGAAAATGAGAGTTGGGGTGAGAGAGTATCATTAAGTTTTAGGGAGAATAAAAAGATGTTTTGGAAGGAGGTAAATAGAGTGCGTAAGACAAAGGAGCAAATGGGAACTTCAGTGAAGGGGGCTAATGGGGAGGTGATAACAAGTAGTGGTGATGTGAGAAGGAGATGGAGTGAGTATTTTGAAGGTTTGTTGAATGGATTTGATGATAGAGTGGCAGATATAGGGTGTTTTAATCGAGGTGATGTGCAAAGTGAGAGGGTTAGGAAAAATGAATTGGTAAACAGAGAAGAGGTAGTAAACGCTTTGCGGAATATGAAAGCCGGCAAGGCAGCAGGTTTGGATGGTATTGCAGTGGAATTTATAAAAAAGGGGGTGACTGTATTGTTGATTGGTTGGTAAGGGTTATTTAATGTATGTATGATTCATGGTGAGGTGCCTGAGGATTAGCGAAATGCTTGCATAGTGCCATTGTACAAAGGCAAAGGGGATAAGAGTGAGTGCTTAAATTACAGAGGTATAAGTTTGTTGAGTATTCCTGGTAAATTATATGTGAGGGTATTGATTGCGAGGGTGAGGGAATGTACAGAGCATCAGATTGGGGAAGAGCAGTGTGGTTTCAGAAGTGGTAGAGGATGTGTGGATTAGGTGTTTGCTTTGAAGACTGTATGTGATAAATACTTAGAAAAGCAAATGGATGTGTATGTAGCATTTATGGATCTGGAGAAGGCATATGATAGAGTTGATAGAGATGCTCTGTGGAAGGTATTAAGAATATATGGTGTAGGAGGCAAGTTGTTAGAAGCAGTGAAAATTTTTCTCGAGGATGTACGGCATGTGTACGTGTAGGAAGAGAGGAACGTGATTGGTTCTCAGTGAATGTAGGTTTGTGGCAGGGGTGTGTGATGTCTCCATGGTTGTTTAATTTATTTATGGATGGGGTTGTTAGGGAGGTGAATGCAAGAGTTTTGGAAAGAGGGGCAAGTATGAAATCTGTTGTGGATGAGAGAGCTTGGGAAGTAAGTCAGTTGTTGTTCGCTGATGATACATCGCTGGTGGGTGATTCATGTGAGAAACTGCAGAAGTTGGTGACTGAGTTTGGTGAAGTGTGAAAGAAGAAGTTTAAGAGTAAATATGAATAAGAGCAAGGTTATTAGGTACAGTAGGGTTGAGGGTCAAGTCAATTGGGAGGTAAGTTTGAATGTGGAAAACTGGAGGAAGTAAAGTGTTTTAGATATCTGGGAGTGGGTGTGGCAGCGGATGGAACCATGGAAGCGGAAGTGAATCATAAGGTGGGGGAGGGGGCGAAAATTCTGGTAGCCTTGAAGAATGTTTGGAAGTCGAGAACATTATCTCGGAAAGCAAAAATGGGTATGTTTGAAGGAATAGTGGTTCCAACAATGTTGTATGGTTGCGAGGCGTGGGCTATGGATAGAGTTGTGCGGAGGAGGTGGATGTGCTGGAAATGAGGTGTTTGAGGTGTGAGGTGGTTTGATCGAGTAAGTAACGTAAGGGTAAGATAGATGTGTGGAAATATAAAGAGTGTGGTTGAGAGAGCCGAAGAGGGTGTTTTGAAATGGTTTGGTCACATGGAGAGAATGAGTGAGGAAAGATTGACTAAAAGGATATATGTGTCAGAGGTGGAGGGAACGAGCAGAAGTGGGAGACCAAATTGGAGGTGGAAAGATGGATTGAAAAAGATTTTGAGTGATCGGGGCCTGAACATGCAGGAGGGTGAAAGGCGTTCAAGGAATAGAGTGAATTGGAACGATGTGGTATACCGGGGTCGACGTCCTGTCAATTGATTGAACCAGGGCATGTGAAGCGTCTGGGGTAAACTATGGAAAGTTGTGTGGGGCCTGGATGTGGAAAAGGAGCTGTGGTTTCGGTGCATTATTACATGACAGCTAGAGACTCAATGTGAACGAATGGTGCCTTTGTTGTCTTTTCCTAGCGCTACCTCGCACACATGAGGGGGGAGGCGGATGTTATTCCATGTGTGGCGGGGTGGCGACGGGAATGAATAAGGGCAGCAAGTGTGAATTATGTACATCTATATATATGTATATGTCTGTGTGTGTATGTATATGTATACGTTGAGTTGTATAGGTATGTATATGTGCTGTGTGGATGTTCATGGATATACATGTGTATGTGGGAGGGTTGGGCCATTCTTTCGTCTGTTTCCTTGCGCTACCTCGCTGGCGCGGGAGACAGCGACAAAGTATAAAAGACTGATATATATATATATATATATATATATATATATATATATATATATATATATATATATATATATATATATATATATATATATATATATATATATATATATATATGTATATATATATATACATATATATATATATATATATATATATATATATATATATATATATATATATATATATATATATATATATATATATATATATATATATGTATATATATATATACATATATATATATATATATATATATATATATATATATATATATATATATATATATATATATATATATATATATATATATATATTATTTTTTTTTATTATACTTTGTCGCTGTCTCCCGCGTTTGCGAGGTAGCGCAAGGAAACAGACGAAAGAAATGGCCCAAACCCCCCCCCCCATACACATGTATATACATACGTCCACACACGCAAATATACACACCTACACAGCTTTCCATGGTTTACCCCAGACGCTTCACATGCCTTGATTCAATCCACTGACAGCACTCAACCCCGGTATACCACATCGCTCCAATTCACTCTATTCCTTGCCCTCCTTTCACCCTCCTGCATGTTCAGGCCCCGATCACACAAAATCTTTTTCACTCCATCTTTCCACCTCCAATTTGGTCTCCCTCTTCTCCTCGTTCCCTCCACCTCCGAGACATATATCCTCTTGGTCAATCTTTCCTCACTCATTCTCTCCATGTGCCCAAACCACTTCAAAACACCCTCTTCTGCTCTCTCAACCACGCTCTTTTTATTTCCACACATCTCTCTTACCCTTACGTTACTCACTCGATCAAACCACCTCACACCACACATTGTCCTCAAACATCTCATTTCCAGCACATCCATCCTCCTGCGCACTACTCTATCCTTAGCCCACGCCTCGCAACGATACAACATTGTTGGAACCACTATTCCTTCAAACATACCCATTTTTGCTTTCTGAGATAATGTTCTCGACTTCCACACATTCTTCAAGGCCCCCAGAATTTTCGCCCCCTCCCCCACCCTATGATCCACTTCCGCTTCCATGGTTCCATCCGCTGCCAGATCCACACCCAGATATCTAAAACACTTCACTTCCTCCAGTTTTTCTGCATTCAAACTCACCTCCCAATTGACTTGACCCTCAACCCTACTCTACCTAATAACCTTGCTCTTATTCACATATACACTTAACTTTCTTCTTCCACACACTTTACCAAACTCAGTCACCAGCTTCTGCAGTTTCTCACATGAATCAGCCACCAGCGCTGTATCATCAGCGAACAACAACTGACTCACTTCCCAAGCTCTCTCATCCCCAACAGACTTCATACTTGCCCCTCTTTCCAAAACTCTTGCATTTACCTCCCTAACAACCCCATCCATAAACAAATTAAACAACCATGGAGACATCACACACCCCTGCCGCAAACCTACATTCACTGAGAACCAATCACTTTCCTCTCTTCCTACACGTACACATGCCTTACATCCTCGATAAAAACTTTTCACTGCTTCTAACAACTTTCCTCGCACACCATACATTCTTAATACCTTCCACAGAGCATCTCTATCAACTCTATCATATGCCTTCTCCAGATCCATAAATGCTACATACAAATCCATTTGCTTTTCTAAGTATTTCTCACATACATTCTTCAAAGCAAACACCTGATCCGCACATCCTCTACCACTTCTGAAACCACACTGCTCTTCCCCAATCTGATGCTCTGTACATGCCTTCACCCTCTCAATCAATACCCTCCCATATAATTTACCAGGAAAACTCAATAAACTTATACCTCTGTAATTTGAGCACTCACTCTTATCCCCTTTGCCTTTGTACAATGGCACTATGCACGCATTCCGCCAATCCTCAGGCACCTCACCATGAGTCATACATACATTAAATAACTTTACCAACCAGTCAACAATACAGTCACCCCCTTTCTTAATAAATTCCGCTGCAATACCATCCAAACCTGCTGCCTTGCCGGCTTTCATCTTCCGCAAAGCTTTCACTACCTCTTCTCTGTTTACCAAATCATTTTCCCTAACCCTCTCACTTTGCACACCACCTCGACCAAAACACCCTATATCTGCCACTCTATCATCAAACACATTCAACAAACCTTCAAAATACTCACTCCATCTCCTTCTCACATCACCACTACTTGTTATCACCTCCCCATTTGCGCCCTTGGTTACATCCACACACATTTAGGCACCCCACTCTGAGCCTTCGAGGAGGATGAGCACTCCCCACGTGACTCCTTCTTCTGTTTCCCATTTTAGAAAGTTAATACAAGGAGGGGAGGATTTCCGGCCCCCCGCTCCCGTCCCCTCTAGTCGCTTTCTACGACACGCGAGGAATACGTGGGAAGTATATATTTTTTTTTTTTTTTTTTTTTTTTTTTTTTATACTTTGTCGCTGTCTCCCGCGTTTGCGAGGTAGCGCGAGGAAACAGACGAAAGAAATGGCCCAACCCCCATACACACGTACATACACACGTCCACACACGCAAATATACATACCTACACAGCTTTCCATGGTTTACCCCAGACGCTTCACATGCCTTGATTCAATCCACTGACAGCACGTCAACCTCTGTATACCACATCGCTCCAATTCACTCTATTCCTTGCCCTCCTTTCACCCTCCTGCATGTTCAGGCCCCGATCACACAAAATCTTTTTCACTCCATCTTTCCACCTCCAATTTGGTCTCCCTCTTCTCCTCGTTCCCTCCACCTCCGACACATATATCCTCTTGGTCAATCTTTCCTCACTCATTCTCTCCATGTGCCCAAACCATTTCAAAACACCCTCTTCTGCTCTCTCAACCACGCTCTTTTTATTTCCACACATCTCTCTTACCCTTACGTTACTTACTCGATCAAACCACCTCACACCACACATTGTCCTCAAACATCTCATTTCCAGCACATCCATCCTCCTGCGCACAACTCTATCCATAGCCCACGCCTCGCAACCATACAACATTGTTGGAACCACTATTCCTTCAAACATACCCATTTTTGCTTTCCGAGATAATGTTCTCGACTTCCACACATTTTTCAAGGCTCCCAAAATTTTCGCCCCCTCCCCCACCCTATGATCCACTTCCGCTTCCATGGTTCCATCCGCTGACAGATCCACTCCCAGATATCTAAAACACTTCACTTCCTCCAGTTTTTCTCCATTCAAACTCACCTCCCAATTGACTTGACCCTCAACCCTACTGTACCTAATAACCTTGCTCTTATTCACATTTACTCTTAACTTTCTTCTTCCACACACTTTACCAAACTCAGTCACCAGCTTCTGCAGTTTCTCACATGAATCAGCCACCAGCGCTGTATCATCAGCGAACAACAACTGACTCACTTCCCAAGCTCTCTCATCCCCAACAGACTTCATACTTCATATATATATATATATATATATATATATATATATATATATTTCCCGCATTAGCGAGGTAGCGTTAAGAACAGAGGACTGGGCCATTGAGGGAATATCCTCATCTGGCACCCTTCTCTGTTCCTTCTTTGGAAAAAAAAAAAAAACAAGAGGGGAGGATTTCCAGCTCCCCGCTCCCTTCCCTTTTAGTCGCCTTCTACGACACGCAGGGAATACATGGGAAGTATTCTTTCCCCCCTATCCCCAGGGATATATATATATATATATATATATATATATATATATATATATATATATATATATATATATATATATATATATATATATATATATATATATATATATACATAACTTTATCTATTCATTTTGCTTTGTCGCTGTCTCCCGCGTCAGCGGGGTAGTGCAAGGAAACAGACGCAAGAATGGCCCAACCCACCCATACACACATGTATATACATACACGTACACACACGCAAATATACATACCTATACATCTCAATGTACACATATATATACACACACGGACATATACATATATACACATGTACATAATTCATACTGTCTACCTTTATTTATTCCCATCGCCACCCCGCCACATATGGAATAACATCCCCCTCCCCCCTCATATGTGCGAGGTAGCGCTAGGAAAAGACAACAAAGGCCCCATTCGTTCACACCCAGTCTCTAGGTGTCATACAATAATGCACCGAAACCACAGCTCCCTTTCCACATCCAGGCCCCACAGAACTTTCCATTTTTTACCCCAGACGCTTCACATGCCCTGGTTCAATCCATTGACAGCACGTCGACCCCGGTATACAACATCGTTCCAATTCACTCTATTCCTTGCACGCCTTTCACCCTCCTGCATCTTCAGGCCCCGATCGCTCAAAATCTTTTTCACTCCATCTTTCCACCTCCAATTTGGTCTCCCACTTCACCTCGTTCCCTCCACCTCTGACACATATATCCTCTTTGTCAATCTTTCCTCACTCATTCTCTCCATGTGACCAAACCATTTCAAAACACCCTCCTCTGCTCTCTCACCCACACTCTTTTTATTTCCACACATCTCTCTTACCCTTACATTACGTACTCGATCAAACCACCTCACACCATATATTGTCCTCAAACATGTCATTCCTATCACATCCACCCTGCTGCACAGAACACTATCCATAGCCCACGCCTCGCAACCATACAACTTTGTTGGAACCACTATTCCTTCAAACATACTCGTTTTTGCTTTCCGAGATAATGTTCTCGACTTCCAAACATTCTTCAAGGCAGCAGAATTTTTGCCCTTTCCTCCACCCTATGATTTACTTCCGCTTTCATGGTTCCATCCGCTGCCAGATCCACTCCAAGATATCTAAAACACTTTACTTCCTCCAGTTTTTCTTCATTCAAACCTCCCAATTGACTTGACCCTCACCCTTACTGTACATAATAACCTTGCTCTTATTCACATTTACTCTTAACTTTCTTCTTTCACACACTTTACCAAACTCAGTCACCAGCTTCTGCAGTTTCTCACATGAATCAGCCACTAGCGCTGTATCATCAGAGAACAACAACTGACTCACTTCCCAAGCTCTCTCATCCACAACAGACTGCATACTTGCCCCTCTTTCCAAACCTCTTGTTTTCACTTCCTTAACAACCCAATCCATAAAGAAATTAAACAGCCATGAAGACATCATACACCCATGCCGCAAATCTACATTCACTGAGAACCAATCACGTTCCTCTCTTCCTACACGTACACATGCCTTACATCCTCGAGAAAAACTTTTCACTGTTTCTAATAACTTGCCTCCCACACCATATATTCTTAATACCTTCCACAGAGCATCTCTATCAACTCTATCATATGCCTTCTCCAGATCCATAAATGCTACATAAAAATCCATTTGCTTTTCTATGTATTTCTCACATATATTCTTCAAAGCAAACACCTGATCCACACATCCTCTACCACTTCTGAAGCCACACTGCTCTTCCCCAATCTGATGCTCTGTATATGCCTTCACCCTCTAAATCAATTCCCTCCCATATAATTTACCAGGAATACTCAATGAACTTATACCTCTGTAATTTGAGCATTCACTCTTATCCCCTTTGCCTTTATACAATGGCACTATGCAAGCATTCCGCCAATCCTCAGGCACCTCACCATGAATCATACCTACACTAAATAACCTTACCAACCAGTCAATTATACAGTCACACCATTTCTTTAATAAATTTCACTGTAATACCATCCAAACCTGCTGCCTTGCCGCCTATCATCTTTCGCAAAGCTTTTACTACCTCTTCCCTGTTTACCAAATCATTTTCCCTAACCCCCTCACTTTGCACACCATCTCGACTAAAATACCCTATATCTGCCACTCTATCATCAAACACATTCAACAAACCTTCAAAATACTCACTCCATCTCCTCCTCACATCACCACTACTTGTTATCACCTCCCCATTAGCACCCTTCACTGAAGTTCCCATTTGTTTCCTTGTCTTACGCACTTTATTTACCTCCTTCCAAAATATCTTTTATTCTCTCTAAAATTTAATGATACTCTCTCACTCCAACTCTCATTTGCCCTCTTTTTCACCTCTTGCACCTTTCTCTTGACCTGTCTCTTTCTTTTATACATCTCCAAGTGATATGCATTTTTTCCCTGCAAAAATTGTCCAAATGCCTCTCTCGTCTCTTTCACGAATAATCTTACTTCTTCATCCCACCACTCACTACCCGTTCTAATCAACCCACCTCTCACGCTTCTTCTGCCACAAGCATCTTTTGCGCAAGCCAATACTGCTTCCCTAAATACATCCCATTCCTCCCCCACTCCCCTTACCACCTTTGTTCTCACCTTTTTCCGTACTCTATTCAGTCTCTCTTGGTACTTCCTCACATAAATCTCCTTCCCAACCTCACTTACTCTTACCACTCTCTTCACCCCAGCATTCTCTCTTCTTTTCTGAAAACCCCTACAAATCTTCACTTTCGCCTCCACAAGATAATGATCAGACATCCCTCCAGTTGCACCTCTCAACACATTAACATCCAAAAGTCTCTCTTTCGCGCGCCTATCAATTAACACGTAATCCAGTAACGCTCTCTGGCCATCTCTCCTACTTACATACGTATACTTATGTATATATCTCTCTTTAAACCAGTATTCCCAAACACCAGTCCTTTTTCAGCATATAAATCTACAAGCTCTTCACCATCTCTATTTACAACACTGAAAACCCCATGTATACCAATTATTCCCTCAACTGCTATATTACTCACCTTTGCATTCAAATCACCCATCACTATAACCCGGTCTTGTGCATCAAAACCACTAACACACTCATTCAGCTGCTCACAAAACACTTGCCTCTCATGATCTTTCTTTTCATGCCCAGGTGCATATGCACCAATAATCACCCATCTCTCTCCATCCACTTTCAGTTTTACCCATATCAATCTAGAATTTACTTTCTTACACTCTATTACATACTCCCACAACTCTTGTTTCAGGAGTAGTGCTACTCCTTCCCTTGCTCTTGTCCTCTCACTAACCCCTGACTTTACTCCCAAGACATTCCCAAACCACTGTTCCACTTCTTTCTTGAGCTTCGTTTCACTCAGAGCCAAAACATTCAGGTTCCTTTCCTCAAACATACTACCTATCTCTCCCTTTTTCTCATCTTGGTTGCATCCACACACATTTAGACATCCTAATCTAAGCCTTCGAGGATGAGCACTCCTCGCGTGACTCCTTCTTCTGTTTCCCCTTTTAGAAAGTTATAATACAAGGAGGGTAGAGTTTCTGGCGCCCCTCTCCCGTCCCCTTTAGTCACCTTCTACGACACGTGAGGAATGCGTGGGAAGTATTCTTTCTGCCCTATCCCCATATATATATATATATATATATATATATATATATATATATATATATATATATATATATATATATATATATGAAGATTTGTATGGGTTTTCAGAAAAGAGGAGTGAATGTTGGGGTGAAGAGGGTGGTGAGAGTAAGTGAGCTAGGGAAGGACACTTGTGTGAGGAAGTACCAGGAGAGACTGAGTACAGAATGGAAAAAGGTGAGAACAATGGAAGTAAGGGGAGTGGGGGAGGAATGGGATGTATTTATGGAATCAGTGATGGATTGCGCAAAAAGATGCTTGTGGCATGAGAAGAGTGGGAGGTGGGTTGATTAGAAAGGGTAGTGAGTGGTGGGATGAAGAAGTAAGAGTATTAGTGAAAGAGAAGAGAGAGGCATTTGGACGATTTTTGCAGAGAAAAAATGCAATTGAGTGGGAGATGTATAAAAGAAAGAGACAGGAGGTCAAGAGAAAGGTGCAAGAGGTGAAAAAAAGGGCAAATGAGAGTTGGGGTGAAAGAGTATCATTAAATTTTAGGGAGAATAAAAAGATGTTCTGGAAGGAGGTAAATAAAGTGCGTAAGACAAGGGAGCAAATGGGAACTTCAGTGAAGGGCGCAAATGGGAAGGTGATAACAAGTAGTGGTGATGTGAGAAGGAGATGGAGTGAGTATTTTGAAGGTCTGTTGAATGTGTTTGATGATAGAGTGGCAGATATAGGGTGTTTTGGTCGAAGTGGTGTGCAAAGTGAGAGGGTTAGGGAAAATGATTTGGTAAAGAGAGAAGAGGTAGTAAAAGCTTTGCGGAAGATGAAAGCCGGCAAGGCAGCAGGTTTGGATGGTATTGCAGTGGAATTTATTAAAAAAGGGGGTGACTGTATTGTTGACTGGTTGGTAAGGTTATTTAATGTATGTATGACTCATGGTGAGGTGCCTGAGGATTGGCGGAATGCGTGCATAGTGCCATTGTACAAAGGCAAAGGGGATAAGAGTGAGTGCTCAAATCACAGATGTATAAGTTTGTTGAGTATTCCTGGTAAATTATATGGGAGGGTATATGGGAGGGTAAAGGCATGTACAGAGCATCAGATTGGGGAAGAGCAGTGTGGTTTCAGAAGTGGTAGAGGATGTGTGGATCATGTGTTTGCTTTGAAGAATGTATGTGAGAAATACTTAGAAAAGCAAATGGATTTGTATGTAGCATTTATGGATCTGGAGAAGGCATATGACAGAGTTGATAGAGATGCTCTCTGGAAGGTATTAAGAATATATGGTGTGGGAGGCAAGTTGTTAGAAGCAGTGAAAAGTTTTTCTCGAGGATGTAAGGCATGTGTACGTGTAGGAAGAGAGGAAAGTGATTGGTTCTCAGTGAATGTAGGTTTGCGGCAGGGGTGTGTGATGTCTCCATGGTTGTTTAATTTGTTTATGGATGGGGTTGTTAGGGAGGTGAATGCAAGAGTTTTCGAAAGAGGGGCAAGTAAGAAGTCTGTTGGGGATGAGAGAGCTTGGGAAGTGAGTCAGTTGTTGTTCGCTGATGATACAGCGCTGGTGGCTGATTCATGTGAGAAACTGCAGAAGCCGGTGACTGAGTTTGGTAAAGTGTGTGAAAGAAGAAAGATAAGAGTAAATGTGAATAAGAGCAAGGTTATTAGGTACAGTAGGGCTGAGGGTCAAGTCAATTGGGAGGTAAGTTTGAATGGAGAAAAACTGGAGGAAGTGAATTGTTTTAGATATCTGGGAGTGGATCTGGCAGGGGATGGAACCATGGAAGCGGAAGTGGATCATAGTGTGGGGGAGGGGGCGAAAATTCTGGGAGCCTTGAAGAATGTGTGGAAGTCGAGAACATTATCTCGGAAAGCAAAAATGGGTATGTTTGAAGGAATAGTGGTTCCAACAATGTTGTATGGTTGCGAGGCGTGGGCTATGATTAGAGTTGTGCGCAGGAGGATGGATGTGCTGGAAATGAGATGTTTGAGGACAATGTGTGGTGTGAGGTGGTTTGATCGAGTAAGTAACGTAAGGGTAAGAGAGATGTGTAGAAATAAAAAGAGCGTGGATGAGAGAGCAGAAGAGGGTGTTTTGAAATGGTTTGGGCACATGGGGAGAATGAGTGAGGAAAGATTGACCAAGAGGATATATGTGTCGGAGGTGGAGGGAACGAGGAGAAGAGGGAGACCAAAATGGAGGTGGAAAGATGTAGTGAAAAAGATTTGGTGTGATCGGAGCCTGAACATGCAGGAGCGTGAAAGGAGGGCAAGGAATAGAGTGAATTGGAGCGATGTGGTATACCGGGGTTTACGTGCTGTCAGTGGATTGAATCAAGGCATGTGAAGCGTCTGGGGTAAACCATGGAAAGCTGTGTAGGTATGTATATTTGCGTGTGTGGACGTATGTATATACATGTGTATGGGGGGGGGTTGGGCCATTTCTTTCGTCTGTTTCCTTGCGATACCTCGCAAACGCGGGAGACAGCGACAAAGTATAATAAATAAATATAAAAAATATATATATATACATATACACCTCGCAAACGCGGGAAACATATATATATATATATATATATATATATATATATATATATATATATATATATATATATATATATATATATTACATTATATTATACCAAATCATTATTATACTTGATCGCCGTCTCTCGCCTGGATTAAGGGTTCAATTAGTCGTTACGACTTAGCTAACATAAAATGATAATTGAAAGACGACGAGAAGGCAACCAATCTTGTTCATTATTTTCAACCACAGTTAAAGTAATATGTTTGCTGAAGAGGAAGCATTCAAATATAATTGATATAAAAGTTTACGTCATTAAAAGTCTAAGTAATTTCGAAATTTTCTTAACGTAAGTATATTTGTAAACATTGAATAATTCTTTTTTTACTAATATATATAAGGAAGGGTATTTGTTTATGGCTGAATATTTGCTTATGGCTGAATATTCCCGACTTTGTGCAGTCACAAAAGAGTGTCTATGAATTTCGTGCGGCTATGTTGGATGTTGGTATTTTCCTTTTTATCTTTTTCTGGAGTTGATCAATTTTGACGTAATTGTTTGTTCAGAAGGCAGTTTTCTTGATCCAGGCCAAGTAAGAAGACTTGCAGAGGTTGACGTAGAGGCCAGGGAAGTTCTCGCGGCCACAACCAAACCCTCTGGCGACAATGCCAGTCAAGGTGTAGCGCTCATCTGAGTTGAGGTACACGATGGGTCCGCCAGAGTCACCCTGGGTGGGGAGGAAAAATATCAGAATGAAAAGTCATTATTTTTTCAACATATTTTAGAAGCAAAGGAAAGATAAGGTTGACAATGCGATCTAGAGGAAAGCGATGTCATTTTTCGCCCTGTGAATGAACAAACTTAATTACCTCTGCATACATTTTTTATCATAAGGGAAAGTTTTCCATCAAAGCGAAGAGACAGAATCCCATGAATGATACATCTAGAATAAAAATTTTTACCTCACTCGCTGTCTGCACTATAATTCTAACAAGTCAGAGCCTAATAACGAGACGAGCCTTACCTGACATACATTTTTCATTCCATTTGGATCTCCGGCACACAAAGTTTCGTTCCCAATCCCACGGGGCCACAGAGCTGAGTAGCCAAGCAAAGTGGAGTAGCTTCGGTCACAAATTGACGATGGAAACACCGTAATGTTTACCTCCTGTAATACCGAGCTGGGATTTCCACCTGTGGGTCACATAGGTTAATGTAGCTTATAAACTCTGACACTACTACAGTGCTTAACTGTAACTCAGGGCAATATAACAACACGAGCATGAAATCACAGTATAAGGAATGGGGTTTAAATTTTGAGGATACATGTATATATATATATATATATATATATATATATATATATATATATATATATATATATATATATATATATATATATATATATATATATATATATATATATATATATATATATATATATATATATATATATATATATATATATTTTTTTTTCTTTTTTTTTATACTTTGTCGCTGTCTCCCGCGTTTGCGAGGTAGCGCAAGGAAACAGACGAAAGAAATGGCCCAACCCCCCCCATACACATGTATATACATACGTCCACACACGCAAATATACATACCTACACAGCTTTCCATGGTTTACCCCAGACGCTTCACATGCCTTGATTCAATCCACTGACAGCACGTCAACCCCGGTATACCACATCGCTCCAATTCACTCTATTCCTTGCCCTCCTTTCACCCTCCTGCATGTTCAGGCCCCGATCACACAAAATCTTTTTCACTACATCTTTCCACCTCCAATTTGGTCTCCCTCTTCTCCTCGTTCCCTACACCTCCGACACATATATCCTCTTGGTCAATCTTTCCTCACTCATCCTCTCCATGTGCCCAAACCACTTCAAAACACCCTCATCTGCTCTCTCAACCACGCTCTTTTTATTTCCACATATCTCTCTTACCCTTACGTTACTCACTCGATCAAACCACCTCACACCACACATTGTCCTCAAACATCTCATTTCCAGCACATCCATCCTCCTGCGCACAACTCTATCCATAGCCCACGCCTCGCAACCATACAACATTGTTGGAACCATTATTCCTTCAAACATATCCATTTTTGCTTTCCGAGATAATGTTCTCGACTTCCACACATTCTTCAAGGCCCCCAGAGTTTTCGCCCCCTCCCCCACCCAATGATCCACTTCCGCTTCCATGGTTCCATACGCTGCCAGATCCACTCCCAGATATCTAAAACACTTCACTTCCTCCAGTTTTTCTCCATTCAAACTCACCTCCCAATTGACTTGACCCTCAACCCTACTGTACCTAATAACCTTGCCCTTATTCACATTTACTCTTAAATTTCTTCTTCCACACACTTTACCAAACTCAGTCACCAGCTTCTGCAGTTTCTCACATGAATCAGCCACCAGCGCTGTATCATCAGCGAACAACAACTGACTCACTTCCCAAGCTCTCTCATCCCCAACAGACTTCATACTTCCCCTCTTTCCAAAACTCTTGCATTTACCTCCCTAACAACCCCCTCCATAAACAAATTAAAAAACCATGGAGACATCACACACCCCTGCCGCAAACCTACATTCACTGAGAACCAATCACTTTCCTCTCTTCCTACACGTACACATGCCTTACATCCTCGATAAAAACTTTTCACTGCTTCTAACAACTTTCCTCCCACACCATATATTCTTAATACCTTCCACAGAGCATCTCTATCAACTCTATCATATGCCTTCTCCAGATCCATAAATGCTACATACAAATCCATTTGCTTTTCTAAGTATTTCTCACATACATTCTTCAAAGCAAACACCTGATCCACACATCCTTTACCACTTCTGAAACCACACTGCTCTTCCCCAATCTGATGCTCTGTACATGCCTTCACCATCTCAATCAATACCCTCCCATATAATTTACCAGGAATACTCAACAAACTTATACCTCTGTAATTGGAGCACTCACTCTTATCCCCTTTGCCTTTGTACAATGGCACTATGCAAGCATTCCGCCAATCCTCAGGCACCTCACCATGAGTCATACATACATTAAATAACCTTACCAACCAGTCAATGATACAGTCACCCCCTTTTTTAATAAATTCCACTGCAATACCATCCAAACCTGCTGCTTTGCCGGCTTTCATCTTCCGCAAAGCTTTCAGTACCTCTTCTCTGTTTACCAAATCATTTTCCCTAACCCTCTCACTTTGCACACCACCTCGACCAAAACACCCTATATCTGCCACTCTATCATCAAACACATTCAGCAAACCTTCAAAATACTCACTCCATCTCCTTCTCACATCACCACTACTTGTTATCACCTTCCCATTTGCGCCCTTCACTGAAGTTCCCATTTGCTCCCTTGTCTTACGCACTTTATTTACCTCCTTCCAGAACATCTTTTTATTCTCCCTAAAATTTAATGATACTCTCTCACCCCAACTCTCATTTGCCCTTTTTTTCACCTCTTGCACCTTTCTCTTGACCTCCTGTCTCTTTCTTTTATACATCTCCCACTCAATTGCATTTTTTCCCTGCAAAAATCGTCCAAATGCCTCTCTCTTCTCTTTCACTAATACTCTTACTTCTTCATCCCACCACTCACTACCCTTTCTAATCAACCCACCTCCCACTCTTCTCATGCCACAAGCATCTTTGGCGCAATCCATCACTGATTCCCTAAATACATCCCATTCCTCCCCCACTCCCCTTCCTTCCATTGTTCTCACCTTTTTCCATTCTGTACTCAGTCTCTCCTGGTACTTCTTCACACAGGTCTCCTTCTCAAGCTCACTTACTCTCACCACCCTCTTCACCCCAACATTCACTCTTCTTTTCTGAAAACCCATATAAATCTTCACCTTAGCCTCCACAAGATAATGATCAGACATCCCTCCAGTTGCACCTCTCAGCACATTAACATCCAAAAGTCTCTCTTTCACACTCCTGTCAATTAACACGTAATCCAATAACGCTCTCTGGCCATCTCTCCTACTTACATAAGTATACTTATGTATATCTCGCTTTTTAAACCAGGTATTCCCAATCATCAGTCCTTTTTCAGCACATAAATCTACAAGCTCTTCACCATTTCCATTTACAACACTGAACACCCCATGTATACCAATTATTCCCTCAACTGCCACATTACTCACCTTTGCATTCAAATCACCCATCACTATAACCCGGTCTCGTGCATCAAAACCACTAACTCACTCATTCAGCTGCTCCCAAAACACTTGCCTCTCTTGATCTTTCTTCTCATGCCCAGGTGCATGTGCACCAATAATCACCCACTTCTCTCCATCAACTTTCAGTTTTACCCATATTAATCGAGAATTTACTTTCTTACACTTTATCACATACTCCCACAACTCCTGTTTCAGGAGTATTGCTACTCCTTCCCTTGCTCTTGTCCTCTCACTAACCCCTGACTTTACTCCCCAGACATTCCCAAACCACTCTTCCCCTTTACCCTTGAGCTTCGTTTCACTCAGAGCCAAAACATCCAGGTTCCTTTCCTCAAACATACTACCTATCTCTCCTTTTTTCACATCTTGGTTACATCCACACACATTTAGGCACCCCACTCTGAGCCTTCGAGGAGGATGAGCACTCCCCGCGTGACTCCTTCTTCTGTTTCCCATTTTAGAAAGTTAATACAAGGAGGGGAGGATTTCTGGCCCCCCGCTCCCGTCCCCTCTAGTCGCTTTCTACGACACGCGAGGAATACGTGGGAAGTATTCTTTCACCCCTATCCCCAGGGATAATATACATATATATATACATATACACATACACACACATACACATACATACGCACATATACACACACACACACATACATATATATACATATGAAAAATGTAAGAAACAATTTAGAAAACTGAAACTTCTAGCTTGAAATGAATGAAAAAAATGAATGTCACAATGGTTCAACCTCTGGCTATGGAAAAAAGGAAATGTATAATTTATTTACACAAACGTCAATAGCAGTTCTCATCAATTTAACCACTGTATCAATAAGCTTCTCATATATATATATATATATATATATATATATATATATATATATATATATATATATATATATATATATATATATATATATATATATATATATATATATATATATATATATATATATATGAGAAGAAAGATCATGAGAGGCAAGTGTTTTGGGAGCAGCTGAATGAGTGTGTTAGTGGTTTTGAGGCACGAGACCGGGTTATAGTGATGGGTGATTTGAATGTAAAGGTGAGTAATGTGGCAGTTGAGGGAATAATTGGTATACATGGGGTGTTCAGTGTTGTAAATAGAAATGGTGAAGAGCTTGTAGATTTATGTACTGAAAAAGGACTGGTGATTTGGAATACCTAGTTTAAAAAGCGAGATATACATAAGTATACGTGTGTAAGTAGGAGAGATGGCCAGAGAGCCTTATTGGATTACGTATTAATTGATAGACGCACGAAAGAGAGACTTTTGGATGTTAATGTGCTGAGAGGTGCAACTGGAAGGATGTCTGATCATTATCTTGTGGAAGCAAAGGTGAAGATTTGTGGGGGTTTTCAGAAAAGAAGAGAGAATGTTGGGGTGAAGAGAGTGGTGAGAGTAAGTGAGCTTGGGAAGGAGACTTGTATAAGGAAGTACCAGGAGAGACTGAGTACAGAATGGAAAGAGGTGAGAACAAAGGAGGTAAGGGGAGTGGGGGAGGAAGCAGTAATGGCTTGCGCAAAAGATGCTTGTGGCATGAGAAGCGTGGGAGGTGGGTTGGTTAGAAAAGGTAGTGAGTGGTGGGATGAAGAAGTAAGATTATTAGTGAAAGCGAAGAGAGAGGCATTTGAATGATTTTTGCAGGGAAAAAATGCAAATGAGTGGGAGAAGTATAAAAGAAAGAGGCAGGAGGTCAAGAGAAAGGTGCAAGAGGTGGAAAAGAGGGCAAATGAGAGTTGGGGTAAGAGAGTATCATTAAGTTTCAGGGAGAATAAAAAGATGCTTTGGAAAGAGGTAAATAAAGTACGTAAGACAAGGGAGCAAATGGGAACTTCAGTGAAGGGGGCAAATGGGGAGGTGATAACAAGTAGTGGTGATGTGAGGAGATGGAGTGAGTATTTTGAAGGTTTGTTGAATGTGTTTGATGACAGAGTTTCAGATGTGGGGTGTCTTGGTCGAGGTGGTATGCAAAGTGAGAGGATTAGAGGAAAATGATTTGGTAGATAGACAAGAGGTAGTAAAAGCTTTACGGAAGATGAAAGCCGGCAAAGCAGCAGGTTTGGATGGCATTGCAGTGGAATTTATTAAAAAATGGGGTGACTGTATTGTTGACTGGTTGGCAAGGTTATTTAATGTATGTATGATTCATGGTGAGGTGCCTGAGGATTGGCGGAATGCGTGCATAGTGCCACTGTACAAAGGCAAAGAGGATAAGAGTGAGTGGTCAAATTACAGAGGTGTAAGTTTGTTGAGTATTCCTGGTAAATTATATGGAAGGGTATTGATTGAGAGAGTGAAGGCATGTACAGAACGTCATATTGGGGAAGAGCAATGTGGTTTCAGAAGTGGTAGAGGATGTGTGGATCATGTGTTTGCTTTGAAGAATGTATGCGAGAAATACTTAGAAAAACAAATGGATTTCTGTGTAGCATTTATGGATCTGGAGAAGGCATATGATAGAGTTGATAAAGATGCTCTCTGGAAGGTATTAAGAATATATGGTGTGGGAGGCAAGTTGTTAGAAGCAGTGAAAGGTTTTTATCGAGGATGTAAGGCATGTGTTCGTGTAGGAAGAGAGGAAAGTGATTGGTTCTTAGTGAATGTAGATTTGCGGCAGGGGTGTGTGATGTCTCCATGGTTGTTTAATTTGTTATGGATGGGGTTGTTAAGGAGGTGAATGCAAGAGCTTTGGAAAGAGGGGCAAGTATGCAGTCTGTTGGGGATGAGAGAGCTTGGGAAGTGAGTCAGTTGTTGTTCACTGATGATACAGCGCTGGTGACTGATTCATATAAGAAACTGCAGAAGCTGGTGACTGAGTTTGGTAAAGTGTGTGAAAGAAGAAGGTTAAGAGTAAATGTGAATAAGAGCAAGGTTATTAGGTACAGTAGGGTTGAGGGTCAAGTAAACTGGGAGGTAAGTTTGAATGGAGAAAAGATGGAGGAAGTGAAGTGTTTTAGATATCTGGGAGTGGATCTGGCAGCGGATGGAACCATGGAAGCGGAAGTGAATCATAGGGTGGGGAGGGGGCGAAAATTCTGGGAGCCTTTAAGAATGTTTGGAAGTCGACAACATTATCTCGGAAAGCAAAAATGGGTATGTTTGAAGGAATATTGGTTCCAACAATGTTGTATGGTTGCGAGGCGTGGGCTATGGATAGAGTTGTGCGCAGGAGGGAGGATGTGCTGGAAATGAGATGTTTGAGGACAATGTGTGGTGTGAGGTGGTTTGATCGAGTAAGCAATGTAAGGGTGACAGAGATGTGTGGAAATAAAAAGAGTGTGGTTGAGAGTGCAGAAGAGGGTGTTTTGAAATGGTTTGGTCACATGGAGAGAATGAGTGGGGAAAGATTGACCAAGAGGATATATGTGTCAGAGGTGGAAGGAACGAGGAGAAGTGGAAGACCAAATTGGAGGTGGAAAGATGGAGTGAAAAAGATTTTGAGTGATCGGGGCCTGAACATGCCGGAGGGTGAAAGGCGTGCAAGGAATAGAGTGAATTGGAACGATGTGGTATACCGGGGTCGACGTGCTGTCAATGGATTGAACCAGGGCATGTGAAGCGTCTGGGGTAAACCATGCAAAGTGTGTGGGGCCTGGATGTAGAAAGGGAGCTGTGGTTTCGGTGCATTATTACATGACAGCTAGAGACTGAGTGTGAACGAATGGTGCCTTTGGTGTTTTTCCTAGCGCTACCTCGCACACATGATGGGGGAGGGGGTTGTTATTCCATGTGTGGCGAGGTGGCGAAGGGAACAAATAAAAGCAGACAGTATGAATTATGTACATGTGTATATATGTATGTGTCTGTGTGTGTATGTATTTGTGTACATTGAGATGTATAGGTATGTATATTGCGCATGGGTGGACATGAATGTATATACATGTGTATGTGGGCGGGTTGGGCCATTCTTTCGTCTGTTTCCTTGCGCTACCTCGTTAACGCGGGAGACAGCGACAAAGCATATGCCTATATACATGTGGATGTAACCAAGATGTGAAAAAAGGAGAGATAGGTAGTATGTTTGAGGAAAGGAACCTGGATGTTTTGGCTCTGAGTGAAATGAAGGTCAAGGGTAAAGGGGAAGAGTGGTTTGGGAATGTCTGGGGAGTAAAGTCAATGTTTAGTGAGAGGACAAGAGCAAGGGAAGGAATAGCAGTACTCCTGAAACAGGAGTTGTGGGAGTATGTGATAGAATGTAAGAAATTAAATTCTCGATTAATATGTGTAAGACTGAAAGTTGATGGAGAGAGATGGGTGATTATTGGTGCATATGCACCTGGGCATGAGAAGAATGATTATGAGAGGCAAGTGTTTTGGGAGCGGCTGAATGAGTGTGTTAGTGGTTTTGATCCACAAGACCGGGTTATAGTGATGGGTGATTTGAATGCAAAGGTGAGTAATGTGGCAGTTGAGGGAATAATTGGTATACATGGGGTGTTCAGTGTTGTAAATGGAAATGGTAAAGAGCTTGTAGATTTATGTGCTGAAAAAGGACTGGCGAGATATACATAAGTATACGTATTGAAGTAGGAGAGATGGCCAGAGAGCGTTATTGGATTACGTGTTAATTGACAGACGCGCGAAAGAGAAACTTTTGGATGTTAATGTGCTGAGAGGTGCAACTGGAGGGATGTCTGATCATTATCCTGTGGAGGCTAAGGTGAAGATTTGTATGGGTTTTCAGAAAAGAAGAGAGAATGTTGGGGTGAAGAGGGTAGTGAGAGTAAGTGAGCTTGGGAAGGAGACTTGTGTGAGGAAGTACCAGGAGAGACTGAGTACAGAATGGAAAGGGGTGAGAACAATGGAAGTAAGGGGAGTGGGGGATGAATGGGATGTATTTAGGGAATCAGTGATGGATTGCGCAAAAGATGCTTGTGGCATGAGAAGCGTGGGAGGTGGGTTGATTAGAAAGGGTAGTGAGTGGTGGGATGAAGAAGTAAGAGTATTAGTGAAAGAGAAGAGAGAGGCATTTGGACGATTTTTGCAGGGAAAAAATGCAATTGAGTGGGATATGTATAAAAGAAAGAGATTGGAGGTCAAGAGAAAGGTGCAAGAGGTGAAAAAGACGGCAAATAAGAGTTGGGGTGAGAGAGTATCATTGAATTTTAGGGAGAATAAAAAGATGTTCTGGAAGGAGGTAAATAAAGAGCGTAAGACTAGGGAGCAAATGGGAACTTCAGTGAAGGGGGCTAATGGGGAGGTGATAACAAGTAGTGGTGATGTGAGAAGGAGATGGAGTGAGTATTTTGAAGGTTTGTTGAATATGCCTGATGATAGAGTGGTAGATATAGGGTGTTTTGGTCGAGTTGGTGTGCAAAGTGAGAGGGTTAGGGAAAATGATTTGGTAAACAGAGAAGAGGTAGTAAAAGCTTTGCGGAAGATGAAAGCCGGCAATGCAGCAGGTTTGGATGGTATTGCAGTGGAATCTATTAAAAAAGGGGGTGACTGTATTGTTAACTGGTTGGTAAGGTTATTTAATGTATGTATGACTCATGGTGAGGTGCCTGAGGATTGGCGGAATGCGTGCATAGTGCCATTATACAAAGGTAAAGGGGATAAGAGTGAGTGCTTAAATTACAGAGGTATAAGTTTGTTGAGTATTCCTGGTAAATCATATGGGAGGGTATTGACTGAGAGGGTGAAGGCATGTACAGAGCATCAGATTGGGGAAGAACAATGTGGTTTCAGAAGTGGTAGAGGATGTGTGGATCAGGTGTTTGCTTTGAAGAATGTATGTGAGAAATACTTAGAAAAGCAAATGGATTTGTATGTAGCATTTATGGATCTGGAGAAGGCATATGATAGAGTTGATAGAGATGCTCTGTGGAAGGTATTAAGAATATATGGTGTGGGAGGCAAGTTGTTAGAAGCAGTGAAAAGTTTTTATCGAGGATGTAAGGCATGTGTACGTGTACGAAGAGAGGAAAGTGATTGGTTCTCAGTGAATGTAGGTTTGCGGCAGGGGTGTGTGATGTCTCCATGGTTGTTTAATTTGTTTATGGATGGGGTTGTTAGGGAGGTAAATGCAAGAGTTTTGGAAAGAGGGGCAATTATGAAGTCTGTTGGGGATGAGAGAACTTGGGAAGTGAGTCAGTTGTTGTTCGCTGATAATACAGCGCTGGTGGCTGATTCATGTGAGAAACTGCAGAAGCTGATGACTGAGTTTGGTAAAGTGTGTGGAAGAAGAAAGTTAAGAGTAAATGTGAATAAGAGCAAGGTTATTAGGTACAGTAGTGTTGAGGGTCAAGTCAATTGGGAGGTGAGTTTGAATGAAGAAAAACTGGAGGAAGTGAAGTGTTTTAGATATTTGGGAGTGGATCTGGCAGCGGATGGAACCATGGAAGCGGAAGTGGATCATAGGGTGGGGGAGGGGGCGAAAATTCTGGGGGCCTTGAAGAATGTGTGGAAGTCGAGAACATTATCTCGGAAAGCAAAAATGGGTATGTTTGAAGGAATAGTGGTTCCAACAATGTTGTATGGTTGCGAGGCGTGGGCTATGGATAGAGTTGTGCGCAGGAGGATGGATGTGCTGGAAATGAGATGTTTGAGGACAATGTGTGGTGTGAGGTGGTTTGATCGAGTAAGTAACGTAAGGGTAAGAGAGATGTGTGGAAATAAAAAGAGCGTGGTTGAGAGAGCAGAAGAGGGTGTTTTGAAGCGGTTTGGGTACATGGAGAGAATAAGTGAGGAAAGATTGACCAAGAGGATATATGTGTCGGAGGTGGAGGGAACGAGGAGAAGAGGGAGACCAAATTGGAGGTGGAAAGATGGAGTGAAAAAGATTTTGAGTGATCGGGGCCTGAACATGCAGGAGAGTGAATTGGAGCGATGTGGTATACCGGGGTTGACGTGCTGTCAGTGGATTGAATCAAGGCATGTGAAGCGTCTGGGGTAAACCATGGAAAGCTGTGTAGGTATGTATATTTGCGTGTGTGGACGTATGTATATACATGTGTATGGGGGGGGGGTTGGGCCATTTCTTTCGTCTGTTTCCTTGCGCTACCTCGCAAACGCTGGAGACAGCGACAAAGTATAATAAAAAAATATATATAATATATAAATATATATATATATATATATATATATATATATATATATATATATATATATATATATATATATATATATATATATATATATATATATATATATATATATATATATATATATATATCTTTTCTTTTCTTTCATACTATTCGCCATTTCCCGCATTAGCGAGGTAGCGTTAAGAACAGAGGACTGGGCCTTAGAGGGAATATCCTCACCTGGCCCCCTTCTCTGTTCCTTCTTTTGGAAAATTAAAAAAAAAAAAAAAAAGAGAGGGGAGGATTTCCAGCCACCCGCTCCCTCCCCTTTTAGTCGCCTTCTACGACACGCAGGGAATACGTGGGAAGTATTCTTTCTCCCCTATCCCCAGGGATAATATACATATATTTGCGTGTGTGGACGTGTGTGTATATACATGTGTACGGGGATGGGTTGGGCCATTTCTTTCGTCTGTTTCCTTGCGCTACCTCGCAAGCGCTGGAGACAGCGACAAAGCAAAATGAATATATATATATATATATATATATATATATATATATATATATATATATATATATATATATATATATATATATATATATATATATATATATATATATATATATTGATTCTCAGTGAATGTAGGTTTGCGGCAGCGGTGTGTGATGTCTCCATGATTGTTTAATTTGTTTATGGATGGGGTTGTTAGGGAGGTGAATGCAAGAGTTTTAGAAAGAGGGGCAAGTATGAAGTCTGTTGGGGATGAGAGGGCTTGGGAAGTGAGTCAGTTGTTGTTCGCTGATGATACAGCGCTGGTGGCTGATTCATGTGAGAAACTGCAGAAGCTGGTGACTGAGTTTGGGAAAGTGTGAGCATGAAGAAAATTAAGAGTAAATGTGAATAAGAGCAAGGTAATTAGGTACAGTAGTGCTGAGGGTCAAGTCATTTGGGAGGTAAGTTTGAATGGAGAAAAACTGGAGGAAGTAAAGTGTTTTAGATATCTGGGAGTGGATCTGGCACCGGATGGAACCATGGAAGCGGAAGTGAATCATAGGGTGAGCGAGGGGGCGAAAATCATGGAAGCCTTGAAGAATGTGTGGAAGTCGAGAGCATTATCTCCGAAAGCAAAAATGAGTATGTTTGAAGGAATAGTGTTTCCAACAATGTTGTATGGTTGCGAGGCATGGGCTATGGATAGAGTTCTGTGGAGAAGGGTGGATGTTCTGGAAATGAGATGTTTGAGGACAATATGTGGTGTGAGGTGGTTTGATCGAGTAAGTAATGTAAGGGTAAGAGAGATGTGTGGAAATAAAATGTGCGTGGTTGAGAGAGCAGAAGAGGGTTTTTTGAAATGTTTTGGGCACATGGAGAGAATGAGTGAGGAAAGATTGACAAAGAGGATATACGTGTCGGAGGTGGAGGGAACGAGGAGAAATGGGAGACCAGATTGGAGGTGGAAAGATGGAGTGAAAATGATTTTGATTGATCGGGGCCTGAACTTTCAGGAGGGTGAAAGGCGGGCAAGGAATAGAGTGAATTGGATCAATGTGGTATACCGGGATCGGCGTGCTGTCAATGGATTGAATCAGGGCATGTGAAGCGTCTGGGGTAAACCATGGAATGTTATGTAGAGCCTGGATGTGGAAAGGGAGCTGTGGTTTCGGGCATTATTGCATGACAGCTAGAGACTTAGTGTGAACGAGTAAGGCCTTTGTTGTCTTTTCCTAGCGCTACCTCGCACACATGAGTGGGGAGGGGGATGTTATTAAGTGTGTGGTCAGGTGGCGATGGGAATGAATAAAGGCAGACTGTGTGAAATTTGTGCATGTGTATATATATATATACGTGTCTGTGTGTGTATATATAAGTGTACATTGAGATGTATGGGTATGTATATTTGCGTGTGTGGACGTGTATGTATATACATGTGTATGGGGGTGGGTTGGGCCATTTCTTTCGTCTGTTTCCTTGTGCTACCTCGTAAACGCGGGTGACAGCGACAAAGCAAAATAAATAAATAAATAAATTTATATATACATATATATATATATATATATATATATATATATATATATATATATATATATATATATATATATATATATATATATATATATATATATATATTTTTATACTTTGTCGCTGTCTCCCGCGTTTGCGAGGTAGCGCAAGGAAACAGACGAAAGAAATGGCCCAAGCCCCCCATACACATGTATATACATACGTCCACACACGCAAATATACATACCTACACAGCTTTCCATGGTTTACCCCAGACGCTTCACATGCCTTGATTCAATTCACTGACAGCACGTCAGCCCCGGTATACCACATTGCTCCAATTCACTCTATTCCTTGCCCTCCTTTCACCCTCCTGCATGTTCAGGCCCCGATCACACAAAATCTTTTTCACTCCATCTTTCCACCTCCAATTTGGTCTCCCTCTTCTCCTTGTTCCTTCCACCTCCGACACATATATCCTCTTGGTCAATCTTTCCTCACTCATCCTCTCCATGTGCCCAAACCACTTCAAAACACCCTCTTCTGCTCTCTCAACCACGCTCTTTTTATTTCCACACATCTCTCTTACCCTTACGTTACTCACTCGATCAAACCACCTCACACCACACATTGTCCTCAAACATCTCATTTCCAGCACCTCCATCCTCCTGCGCACAACTCTATCCATAGCCCACGCCTCGCAACCATACAACATTGTTGGAACCACTATTCCTTCAAACATACCCATTTTTGCTTTCCGAGATAATGTTCTCGACTTCCACACATTCTTCAAGGCCCCCAGAATTTTCGCCCCCTCCCCCACCCTATGATCAACTTCCGCTTCCATGGTTCCATCCGCTGCCAGATCCACTCCCAGATATCTAAAACACTTCACTTCCTCCAGTTTTTCTCCATTCAAACTCACCTCCCAATTGACTTGACCCTCAACCCTACTGTACCTAATAACCTTGCTCTTATTCACATTTACTCTTAACTTTCTTCTTCCACACACTTTACTAAACTCAGTCACCAGCTTCTGCAGTTTCACACATGAATCCGCCACCAGCGCTGTGTCATCAGCGAACAACAACTGACTCACTTCCCAAGCTCTCTCATCCCCAACAGACTTCATACTTGCCCCTCTTTCCAAAACTCTTGTATTTACCTCCCTAACAACCCCATCCATAAACAAATTAAACAACCATGGAGACATCACACACCCCTGCCGCAAACCTACATTCACTAAGAACCAATCACTTTCCTCTCTTCCTACACGTACACATGCCTTAATTCCTCGAATAAAACTTTTCACTGCCTCTAACAACTCTCCTCCCACACCATATATTCTTAATACCTTCCACAGAGCATCTCTATCAACTCTATCATATGCCTTCTCCAGATCCATAAAAGCTTACTACAAATCCATTTGCTTTTCTAAGTATTTCTCACATACATTTTTCAAAGCAAACACCTGATCCACACATCCTCTACCACTTCTGAAACCACACTGCTCTTCCCTAATCTGATGCTCTGTACATGCCTTCACCCTCTCAATCAATACCCTCCCATATAATTTACCATGAATACTCAACAAACTTATACCTCTGTAATTTGAGCACTCACTCTTATCCCCTTTGCCTTTGTACAATGGCACTAAGCACGCATTCCGCCAATCCTCAGGCACCTCACCATGAGTCATACATACATTAAATAACCTTCCCAACCAGTCAACAATACAGTCACCCCCTTTTTTAATAAATTCCACTGCAATACCATCCAAACCTGCTGCCTTGCCGGCTTTTATCTTCCGCAAAGCTTTCACTACCTCTTCTCTGTTTACGAAATAATTTTCCCTAACCCTCTCACTTTGCACACCACCTCGACCAAAACACCCTATATCTGCCACTCTATCATCAAACACATTCAGCAAACCTTCGAAATACTCACTCCATCTCCTTCTCACATCACCACTACCTGTTATCACCTCCCCATTTGCGCCCTTCACTGAAGTTCCCATTTGCTCCCTTGTCATACGCACTTTATTTACCTCCTTCCAGAATATCTTTTTATTTTCCCTAAAATTTAATGATACTCTCTCACCCCAACTCTCATTTGCCATTTTTTTTTCACCTCTTGCACCTTTCTCTTGACCTCCTGTCTCTTTCTTTTATAAGTCTCCCACTCAATTGCATTTTTTCCCTGCAAAAATCGTCCAAATGCCTCTCTCTTCTCTTTCACTAATACTCTTACTTCTTCATCCCACCACTCACTACCCTTTCTAATCAATCCACCTCCCCCTCTTCTCATGCCACAAGAATCTTTTGCAAAATCCATCACTGATTCCCTAAATACATCCCATTCCTCCCCCACTCCCCTTACTTCCATTGTTCTCACCTTTTTCCATTCTGTACTCAGTCTCTCCTGGTACTTCCTCACACAAGTCTCCTTCCCAAGCTCACTTACTCTCACCACCCTCTTCACCCCAACATTCACTCTTCTTTTCTGGAAACCCATGCAAATCTTCACCTTAGCCTCCACAAGATAATGATCAGACATCCCTCCAGTTGCACCTCTCAGCACATTAACATCCAAAAGTCTCTCTTTCGCGCGCCTGTCAATTACCACGTAATCCAATAACGCTCTCTGGCCATCTCTCCTTCTTACATAAGTATGCTTATGTATATCTCGTTTTTTAAACCAGGTATTCCCAATCATCAGTCCTTTTTCCGCACATAAATCTACAAGCTCTTCACCATTTCCATTTACAACACTGAACACCCCATGTATACCAATTATTCCCTCAACTGCCACATTACTGACCTTTGCATTCAAATCACCCAACACTATAACCCGGTCTCGTGCATCATTCAGCTGCTCCCAAAACACTTGCCTCTCATGATCTTTCTTCTCATGCCCAGGTGCATATGCACCAATAATCACCCATCTCTCTCCATCAACTTTCAGTTTTACCCATATTAATCGAGAATTTACTTTCTTACATTCTATCACATACTTCCACAACTCCTGTTTCAGGAGTACTGCTACTCCTGAGAGACTGAGTACAGAATGGAAAAAGGTGAGAACAATGGAAGTAAGGGGAGTGGGGGAGGAATGGGATGTATTTAGGGAATCAGTGATGGATTGCGCAAAAGATGTTTGTGGCATGAGAAGAGTGGGAGGTGGGTTGATTAGAAAGGGTAGTGAGTGGTGGGATGAAGAAGTAAGAGTATTAGTGAAAGAGAAGAGAGAGGCATTTGGACGATTTTTGCAGGGAAAAAATGAAATTGAGTGGGAGACGTATAAAAGAAAGAGACAGGAGGTCAAGAGAAAGGTGCAAGAGGTGAAAAAAAGGGCAAATGTTGAGTTGGGGTGAGAGAGTATCATTAAATTTTAGGGAGAATAAAAAGATGTTCTGGAAGGAGGTAAATAAAGTGCGTAAGACAAGGGAGCAAATGGGAACTTCAGTGAAGGGCGCAAATGGGAAGGTGATAACAAGTAGTGGTGATGTGAGAAGGAGATGGAGTGAGTATTTTGAAGGTTTGTTGAATGTGTTTGATGATAGAGTGGCAGATATAGGGTGTTTTGGTCGAGGTGGTGTGCAAAGTGCGAGGGTTAGGGAAAATGATTTGGTAAACGGAGAAGAGGTAGTAAAAGCTTTGCGGAAGATGAAAGCCGGCAAGGCAGCAAGTTTGGATGGTATTGCAGTGGAATTTATTAAAAAAGGGGGTGACTGTATTGTTGACTGGTTGGTAAGGTTATTTAATGTATGTATGACTCATGGTGAGGTGCCTGAGGATTGGCGGAATGCGTGCATAGTGCCATTGTACAAAGGCAAAGGGGATAAGAGTGAGTGCTCAAATTACAGAGGTATAAGTTTGTTGAGTATTCCTGAGAAATTATATGGGAGGGTATTGATTGAGAGGGTGAAGGCATGTACAGAGCATCAGATTGGGGAAGAGCAGTGTGGTTTCAGAAGTGGTAGAGGATGTGTGGATCAGGTGTTTGCTTTGAAGAATGTATGTGAGAAATACTTAGAAAAGCAAATAGATTTGTATGTAGCATTTATGGATCTGGAGAAGGCATATGATAGAGTTGATAGAGATGCTCTGTGGAAGGTATTAAGAATAAATGGTGTGGGAGGCAAGTTGTTAGAAGTAGTGAAAAGTTTTTATCGAGGATGTAAGGCATGTGTACGTGTAGAAAGAGAGGAAAGTAATTGGTTCTCAGTGATGTAGGTTTGCGGCAGAGGTGTGTGATGTCTCCATGGTTGTTTAATTTGTTTATGGATGGGGTTGTTAGGGAGGTGAATGCAAGAGTTTTGGGAAGAGGGGCAAGTATGAAGTCTGTTGGGGATGAGAGAGCTTGGGAAGTGAGTCAGTTGTTGTTCGCTGATGATACAGCGCTGGTGGCTGATTCATGTGAGAAACTGCAGAAGCTGGTGACTGAGTTTGGTAAAGTGTGTGAAAGAAGAAAGTTAAGAGTAAATGTGAATAAGAGCAAGGTTATTAGGTACAGTAGGGTTGAGGGTCAAGTCAATTGGGAGGTGAGTTTGAATGGAGAAAAACTGGAGGAAGTGAAGTGTTTTAGATATCTGGGAGTGGATCTGGCAGCGGATGGAAACAAGGAAGCGGAAGTGAATCATAGGGTGGGGGAGGGGGCGAAAATTCTGGGAGCCTTGAAGAATGTGTGGAAGTCGAGAACATTATCTCGGAAAGCAAAAATGGGTATGTTTGAAGGAATAGTGGTTCCAACAATGTTGTATGGTTGCGAGGCGTGGACTATGGATAGAGTTGTGCGCAGGAGGATTTATGTGCTGGAAATGAGATGTTTGAGGCCAATGTGTGGTGTGAGGTGGTTTGATCGAGTAAGTAACGTAAGGGTAAGAGAGATGTGTGGAAATAAAAAGAGCGTGGTTGAGAATGCAGAAGAGGGTGTTTTGAAATGGTTTGGTCACATGGAGAGAATGAGTGAGGAAAGATTGACCAAGAGGATATATGTGTCGGAGGTGGAGGGAACGAGGAGAAGAGGGAGACCAAATTGGAGGTGGAAAGATGGAGTGAAAAAGATTTTGTGTGATCGGGGCCTGAACATGCAGGAGGGTGAAAGGAGGGCAAGGAATAGAGTGAATTGGAGCGATGTGGTATACCTGGGTTGACGTGCTGTCAGTGGATTGAATCAAGGCATGTGAAGCGTCTGGGGTAAACCATGGAAAGCTGTGTAGGTATGTATATTTGCGTGTGTGGACGTATGTATATACATGTGTATGGGGGTGGGTTGGGCCATTTCTTTCGTCTGTTTCCTTGCGCTACCTCGCAAACGCGGGAGACAGCGACAAAGCAAAAAAAAAAAAAAAAATTTTTTTTTTATTAATGAAAGAGAAGAGAGAGGCATTTGGATGATTTTTGTAGGGAAAAAATGCAATTGAGTGGGAGATGTATAAAAGAAAGAGACAGGAGGTCAAGAGAAAGGTACAAGAGGTGAAAAAGATGGCAAATGAGAGTTGGGGTGAGAGAGTATCATTAAATTTTAGGGAGAATCAAAAGATGTTCTGGAAGGAGGTAAATAAAGTGCGTAAGACAAGGGAGCAAATGGGAACTTCAGTGAAGGGCGCAAATGGGGAGGTGATAACAAGTAGTGGTGATGTCACAAAGAGATGGAGTGAGTATTTTGAAGGCTTGTTGAATGTGTTTGATGATAGAGTGGCAGATATAGGGTGTTTTGGTCGAGGTAGTGTGCAAAGTGAGAGGGTTAGTGAAAATGATTTGGTAAACAGAGTAGAGTTAGTAAAAGCTTTGCAGAAGATGAAAGCCGGGAAGGCAGAAGGTTTGGATGATATTGCAGTGAAATTTATTAGAAAAGGGGGTGACTGTATTTTTGACTGGTTGGTAAGGTCATTTAATGTATGTATGACTCATGGTGAGGTGCCTGAGGATTGGCGGAATGCGTGCATAGTGCCATTGTACAGAGGCAAAGGGGTAAGAGTGAGTGCTCAAATTTCAGAGGTATAATTTTGTTGATTATTCCTTTTAAATTATATGGGAGGGTATTGATTGAGAGGGTGAAGGCATGTACAGAGCATCTTTACTGCTTCTAGCAACTTGCCTCCCACACCATATATTCTTAACACCTGTACACATGTACATATGTACACAGCATCAGATTGGGGAAGAGCAGTGTGGTTTCAGAAGCGGTAGAGGATGTGTGGATCAGGTGTTTGCCTTGAAGAATGTATATGAGAAATACTTAGAAAAGCAAATGGATTTGTATGTAGCATTTATGGATCTGGAGAAGGCATATGATAGAGTTGATAGAGATGCTCTGTGGAAGGTATTAAGAATATATGGTGTGGTAGGCAAGTTGTTAGAAACAGTGAAAAGTTTTTATCGAGGTTGTAAGGCATGTGTAAGTGTAGGAAGAGAGGAAAGTGATTGGTTCTCAGTGAATGTAGGTTTGCGACAGGGGTGTGTGATGTCTCCATGGTTTTTAATTTGTTTATGGATGGGGTTGTTTGGGAGGTGAATGTAAGAGTTTTGGAAAGAGGGGCAAGTATGAAGTCTGTTGGGGATGAGAGAGCTTGGGAAGTGAGTCAGTTGTTGTTCGCTGATGATACAGCGCTGGTGGCTGATTCATGTGAGAAACGGCAGAAGCTGGTGACTGAGTTTGGTAAAGTGTGTGAAAGAAGAAAGTTAAGAGTAAATGTGAATAAGAGCAAGGTTATTAGGTACAGTAGGGTTGAGGGTCATGTCAATTGGGAGGTAAGTTTGAATGGAGAAAAACTGGAGGAAGTAAAGTGTTTTAGATATCTGGGAGTGGTTCTGGCAGCGGATGGAACCATGGCAGCGGAAGTGGATCATAGGGTGGGGGAGGGGGCGAAAATCCTGGGAGCCCTGAAGAATGTGTTGAAGTCGAGAACATTATCTCGGAAAGCAAAAATGGGTATGTTTGAAGGAATAGTGGTTCCAACAATTTTGTATGGTTGCGAGGCGTGGGCTATGGATAGAGTTGTGCGCAGGAGGGTGGATGTGCTGGAGGAAAGATTGACTAAGAGGATATATGTGTCGGAGGTGGAGGGAACGAGGAGAAGAGGGAGACCAAATTGGAGGTGGAAAGATGGAGTGAAAAAGATTTTGTGTGATCGGGGCCTGAACATGCAGGAGGGTGAAAGGAGGGCAAGGAATAGAGTGAATTGGATCGATGTGGTATACCGGGCTTGACGTGCTGTCAGTGGATTGAATCAGGGCATGTGAAGCGTCTGGCGTAAACCATGGAAAGCTGTGTAGGTATGTATATTTGCGTGTGTGGACGTGTATGTATATACATGTGTATGGGGTGGGTTGGGCCATTTCTTTCGTCTGTTTCCTTGCGCTACCTCGCAAACGCGGGAGACAGCGAAAAAAACAAAAAAAAATATATATATATATATATATATATATATATATATATATATATATATATATATATATATATATATATGGATATATATATATATATATATATATTTTTTTTTTTTTTTTTTTTTTTTTTTTTTAATTTTCCAAAAGAAGGAACAGAGAAGGGGGCCAGGTGAGGATATTCCCTCTAAGGCCCAGTCCTCTGTTCTTAATGCTACCTCGCTAATGCGGGAAATGGCGAATAGTATGAAAGAAAGAAAGAATATATATATATATATATATATATTTATTTTGCTTTGTCGCTGTTTCCCGCGTTAGCGAGGTAGCGCAAGGAAATAGACGAAAGAATGGCCCAACCCACCTACATACACATGTATATACATACACGTCCACACACGCAAATATAGATACCTATACATCTCATCGTATACATACATATATACACACACAGACATATACATATATACGCATGTACAGAATTCATACAGTCTGCCTTTATTCATTCCCATCGCCACCTCGACACACATGAAATATCAACCCCCTACCCCCTCATGTGTGCGAGGTAGCGCTAGGAAAAGACAACGTAGGCCATATTCGTTCACACTCAGTCTCTAGCCGTCATGTAATAATGCACCGAAACCACAGCTCCCTTTCCATATCCAGGCCCCATATATGTATATATGTATACATATATATATATATATATATATATATATATATATATATATATATATATATATATTTTTTTTTTTTCAAACTATTCGCCATTTCCCGCGTTAGCAAGGTAGCGCTAAGAACAGAGGACTGGGCCCCTGAGGGAATATCCTCACCTGGCCTCGTTCTCTGTTTCTTCTTTTTGAAAATTAAAAAAATACGAGAGGGGAGGATTTCCAGACCCCGCTCCCTCCACTTTAGTCACCTTCTACGACACGCAGGGAATACGTGAGAGGTATTCCTTCTCCCCTATCCCCAGGGATAAAAACCAAAGTAATACCTATAAAAGAGGGAAAGTGAACCAACATTCCAGTGTAGAGCAAGGGAGTCAAGTTTGGAAGTTTGCCTGAGACAGTTTATAAGGTGGATTGCTTTCGACTCAGCTCTGTCAAGTAAGGATGGAGACCTAGAACCATCCCAAATGTGAGACCAGTACTCCATACAAGGATAAATCAATCGCTATAAACGGAACAACTGTTAAGTGCAGTTTTGACATCTAAACAGGACCCAGTTTCTTAGAGGTAGACTTCACTAATTCTGTAAAGTATGGTTTCCAAGAAAGAGTGGATGTTACAGTAATATATATATATATATATATATATATATATATATATATATATATATATATATATATATATATATATATATATATATATATATATATATATATATATATATATATATATATATATATATATATTGATAACAAGTAGTGGTGATGTGAGAAGGAGATGGAGTGAGTATTTTGAAGGTTTGTTGAATGTGTTTGATGATAGAGTGGCAGATATAGGGTGTTTTGGTCGAGGTGGTGTGCAAAGTGAGAAGGTTAGGGAAAATGATTTGGTAAACAGAGAAGAGGTAGTGAAAGCTTCGCGGAAGATGAAAGCCGGCAAGGCAGCAGGTTTGGATGGTATTGCAGTGGAATTTATTAAAAAAGGGGTGACTGTATTGTTGACTGGTTGGTAAGTTTATTTAATGTATGTATGACTCATGGTGAGGTGCCTGAGGATTGGCGGAATGCGTGCATAGTGCCATTGTACAAAGGCAAAGGGGATAAGAGTGAGTGCTCAAATTACAGAGGTATAAGTTTGTTGAGTATTCCTGGTAAATTATATGGGAGGGTATTGATTGAGAGGGTGAAGGCATGTACAGAGCATCAGATTGGGGAAGAGCAGTGTGGTTTCAGAAGTGGTAGAGGATGTGTGGATCAGGTGTTTGCTTTGAAGAATGTATGTGAGAAATACTTAGAAAAGCAAATGGATTTGTATGTAGCATTTATGGATCTGGAGAAGGCATATGATAGAGTTGATAGAGATGCTCTGTGGAAGGTATTAAGAATATATGGTGTGGGAGGCAAGTTGTTAGAAGCAGTGAAAAGTTTTTATCGAGGATGTAAGGCACGTGTACGTGTAGGAAGAGAGGAAAGTGATTGGTTCTCAGTGAATGTAGGTTTGCGGCAGGGGTGTGTGATGTCTCCATGGTTGTTTAATTTGTTTATGGATGTGGTTGTTAGGGAGGTAAATGCAAGAGTTTTGGAAAGAGGGGCAAGTATGAAGTCTGTTGGGGATGAGAGAGCTTGGGAAGTGAGTCAGTTGTTGTTCGCTGATGATACAGCGCTGGTGGCTGATTCATGTGAGAAACTGCAGAAGCTGGTGACTGAGTTTGGTAAAGTGTGTGGAAGAAGAAAGTTAAGAGTAAATGTGAATAAGAGCAAGGTTATTAGGTACAGTAGGGTTGAGGGTCAAGTCAATTGGGAGGTGAGTTTGAATGGAGAAAAACTGGAGGAAGTGAAGTGTTTTAGATATCTGGGAGTGGATCTGGCAGCGGATGGAACCATGGAAGCGGAAGTGGATCATAGGGTGGGGGAGGGGGCGAAAATTCTGGGGGCCTTGAAGAATGTCTGTAAGTCGAGAACATTATCTCGGAAAGCAAAAATGGGTATGTTTGAAGGAATAGTGGTTCCAACAATGTTGTATGGTTGCGAGGCGTGGGCTATGGATAGAGTTGTGCGCAGGAGGATGGATGTGCTGGAAATGAGATGTTTGAGGACAATGTGTGGTGTGAGGTGGTTTGATCGAGTGAGTAACGTAAGGGTAAGAGAGATGTGTGGAAATAAAAAGAGCGTGGATGAGAGAGCAGTAGAGGGTGTTTTGAAGTGGTTTGGGCATATGGAGAGAATGAGTGAGGAAAGATTGACCAAGAGGATATATGTGTCGGAGGTGGAGGGAACGAGTAGATGAGGGAGACCAAATTGGAGGTGGAAAGATGGAGTGAAAAAGATTTTTCGTGATCGGGGCCTGAACATGCAGGAGGGTGAAAGGAGGGCAAGGAATAGAGTGAATTGGAGCGATGTGGTGTACCGGGGTTGACGTGCTGTCAGTGGATTGAATCAAGGCATGTGAAGCGTCTGGGGTAAACCATGGAAAGCTGTGTAGGTATGTATATTTGCGTGTGTGGACGTATGTATATACATGTGTATGGGGGGGGTGGGCCATTTCTTTCGTCTGTTTCCTTGCGCTATCTCGCAAACGCGGGAGACAGCGACAAAGTATAATAAATATATATATATATATAAAAATATATATATATATATATATATATATATATATATATATATACATATATATATATATATATATATATATATATATATATATATATATATATATATATATATATATATATATATATATATATATATATATATATATATATATATATATATATATATATATATATATATTCATTTACTTATTTATTATTTTATTTTATTTATATTATGTATATACATACGCGTCCACACACGCAAATATACATACCTATACATCTCAATGTACACATATATATACACACACAGACATATACATATATACACATGTACATGATTTATTCTGTCTGTCTTTATTTATTCCCATCGCCACCTCGCCAGACATGGAATAACAACCCCCTCCCCCTCATGTGTGCGAGGTAGCGCTAGGAAAAGACAATAAAGGCCCCATTCGTTCAGACTCAGTCTCTAGCTGTCATGTAATAATGCACCGAAACCACAGCTCCCTTTCCATATCCAGGCCCCACAGAACATTCCATGGTTTACCCCAGACGCTTCACATGCCCTGGTTCAATCCACTGACAGCACGTCAACCCCGGTATACCACATCGTTCCAATTCACTTTTTTCCTTGCACGCCTTTCACCCTCCTGCATGTTCAGGCCCCGATCACTCAAAATCTTTTTCACTCCATCTTTCCACCTCCAATTTGGTCTCCCCCTTCTCCTCGTTCCCTCCACCTCTGACACATATATCCTCTTGGTCAACATTCCTCACTCATTCTCTCCATGTGACCAAACCATTTAAAAACACCCTCTTCTGCCCTCTCTACCACACTCTTTTTATATTCACACATCTCTCTTACCCTTACATTACTTACTCGATCAAACCACATCACACCACATATTGTCCTCAAACATCTTATTTCCAGCACATCCACCCTCCTGCGCACAACTCTATCCATAGCCGACTCCTCGCAACCATACAACATTGTTGGAACCACTATTCCTTCAAACATACCCATTTTTGCTTTCGGAGATAATGTTCTCGACTTCCAAACATTCTTCAAGGCTCCTAAAATTTTCGCCCCCTCCCCCAACCTATGATTCACTTCCGCTTCCATGGTTCCATCCACTGCCAGATCCACTCCCAGATATCTAAAACACTTTACTTCCTCCAGTTTTTCTCCATTCAAACTTACCTCGCAATTGACTTGTTCCTCAACCCTACTGTACTTAATAACGTTGCTCTTATTCACATTTACTCTTAACTTTCTTCTTTCACACACTTTACCAAACTCAGTCACCAGCTTTTGCAGTTTCTCACGTAAATCAGCCACCAGCACTGTATCATCAGTAAACAACAACTGACTCACTTCCCAAGCTCTCTCATCCCCAACAGACTTCATACTTGCCCCTCTTTCCAAAACTCTTGCATTCACCTCCCTAACAGCCCCATCCATAAATAAATTAAACATCCATGAAGACATTACACACCCCTGCTGCAAACCTACATTCACTGAGAACCAATCACTTTCCTCTCTTCCTACACGTAGTAAAAGCTTTACGGAAGATGAAAGCCGGCAAGGCAGCAGGTTTGGATGTTATTGCAGTGGAATTTATTAAAAAAAAGGGGATGACTATATTGTTGACTGGTTGCTAAGTATATTCTATGTATGTATGATTCATGGTGAGTTGCCTGAGGATTGGCGGAATGCTTGCATAGTGCCATTGTACAAAGGCAAAGGGGATAAAAGTGAGTTCTCAAATTACAGAGGTATAAGTTTGTTGAGTATTCGTGGGAAATTATATGGGAGGGTATTGATTGAGAGGGTGAAGGGATGTACAGAGCATCAGATTGGGGAAGAGCAGTGTGGTTTCAGAAGTGGTAGAGGATGTGTGGATTAGGTGTTTGCTTTGAAGAATGTATGTGAGAAATACTTAGAAAAGCAAATGGATTTGTTTGTAGCATTTATTGATCTGGAGAAGGCATACGATAGAGTTGATAGAGATGCTCTGTGGAAGGTGTTAAGAATATATGGTGTGGGAGGCAAGTTGCTAGAAGCAGTAACGATGCTCTGTACATGCCTTCACACTCTCAATCAATACCCTCCCATATAATCTAAGAGGAATACTCAACAAACTTACACCTCTGTAATTTGAGCACTCACTCTTATCCCATTTGCCTTTGTACAATGGCACTATGCAAGCATTCCGCCAATCCTCAGCCACCTCACCATGAATCATACATACATTAAATAAACTTACCAACCAGTCAACAATACAGTCAGTTTTTATCGAGGATGTAAGGCATATGTACGTGTAGGAAGAGAGGAAAGTGATTGGTTCTCAGTGAATGTAGGTTTGCGGCAGGGGTGTGTGATGTCTACATGGTTGTTTAATGTGTTTATGGATGTTGTTGTTAGGGAGGTAGATGCAAGAGTTTTGGAAAGAGGGGCAAGTATGAAGTCTGTTGTTGATGATAGAGCTTGGGAAGTGAGTCAATTGTTGTTCGCTGATGATACATCGCTGGTGGCTGATTCATGTGAGAAACTGCAGAAGCTGGTGACTGAGTTTGGTAAAGTGTGTGAAAGAAGAAAGTTAAGAGTGAATGTGAATAAGAGCAACGTTATTAGGTACAGTAAGGTTGTGGGTCAAGTCAATTGGGAGGTAAGTTTGAATGGAGAAAAACCGGAGGAAGTAAAGTGTTTTAGATATCTGTGAGCGGATCTGGCAGCGGATGGAACAATGGAAGCGGAAGTGAATTATTGGGTGGGGGAGGGGGCGAAAATCCTGGGAGCCTTGAAGAATGTGTTGAAGTCGAGAATATTATCTCCGAAAGCAAAAATGGCTATATTTGAAGGAATAGTGGTTCCAACTATGTTGTATGGTTGCGAGGCGTGGGCTATGGATAGAGTTGTGCGCAGGAGGGTGTATGTGCTGGAAATGAGATGTTTGAGGACAATATGTGGTGTGAGGTGGTTTGATCGAGTAAGTAATGTAAGGGTAAAAGAGATGTGTGGAAAAAAAAAGAGCGTGGTTGAGATAGCAGAAGAGGGTGTTTCGAAATGGTTTGGGCACATGGAGAGAATGAGTGAGGAAAGATTGACCAAGAGGATATATGTGTCGGAGGTGGAGGGAACAAGGAGAAGTGGGAGACCAAATTGGAGGTGGAAAGATGGAGTGAAAAAGATTTTGAGTGATCGGGGCCTGAACATGCAGGAGGGTGAAAGGCGTGCAAGGAATAAAGTGAATTGGAACGATGTGGTATACCGGGGTCGACGTGCTGTCAATGGATTGAATCAAGGCATGTGAAGCGTCTGGGGTAAACCATGGAAAGTTGTGTGGGGCCTGGATGTGGAAAGGGAGCTGTGGTTTCGGGCATTATTGCATGACAGCTAGAGACTGAGTATGAACGAATGGGGCCTTTGTTGTCTTTCACTAGCGCTACCTCGCACACATGAGGGGGGTGGGGGATGTCATTCCATGTGTGGCGAGGTGGCGATGTGAATGAATAAAGGCAGACAGTGTGAATTGTGTGCATGTGTATATATGTATGTATCTGTGTGTGTATGTATATGTGTACATTGAGATGTAAGGGTATGTATATTTAGGTGTGTGGACGTGTATGTATATACATTTGTATGGGGGTGGGTTGGGCCATTTCTTTCGTCTGTTTCCTTGCGCTACCTTGCAAACGCGGGAGACAGCGACAAAGCAAAATAATGATAATAATAATAATAATAATAATAATAATAATAATAATAATAATAATAATAATAGTAATAATAATAATAGTAATAATAATAATGATAATAATAATGATATATATCTTTCTTTCATACTATTCGCCATTTCCCGCCATAGCGAGGTAGCGTTAAGAACAGAGGACTGGGACTCTGAGGAAACATCCTCACCCGGCCCCCTTCTCTGTTCCTTCCTTTGGAAAATTGAAAAAAAAAAAAAAAAATGAGAGGGGAAGATTTCCAATCCCCCGCTCCCTTCCCTTTCAGTCGCCTTCTACGACACGCAGGGAATACGTGGGAAGTATTCTTTCTCCCCCATCCCCAGGGATGAATAATATATATATATATATATATATATATATATATATATATATATATATATATATATATATATATATATATATATATATATATATATATATATATATATATATATATGTATATATATGAAAGGATCACAATTTTGTGCGTGATCAAGATATTCCTATGAGTCCACGGGAAAATGAAACACGATTAGTTCCCAAGTGCACTTTCGTGTACTAATCACATCATCAGGGGAGTCACAAGAGAGAAATATATGTCAGATAATACACATCGAAGAGACGAAACTAGGACGCCATTTGGTAAACATGCGATTGTCAAGACATACAACGAGCGTTCATAAACTTATCATTTTGCAAATTTTGTCAACAATGAAGATATCTAATTTGTATAAACTATCACTAATATTAAGATTATTATTCTTTGTGTATCTAATAATAGAAGATTCAATGATATTTCTCGTGGTCATAGACTTAGAGTTAATAACTGAGATGGCATCATAGTTTTTAACGCGACTAAACAAGGCATTTGATTCTTTTCCGGTTCTTATACTGTATGTATGTTGCTTAAGTCTAACAGAAAGATCCTTACCAGTCTGCCCAACATAGAATTTATCACAATTTCCACATGGCACTTTACAGATGCACCCAAGAGAATTTTCTTTTTCGTGAATTCCTGATTAAGATACTTCTTTATCGTATCATTGTTGCTGAAGGCAACATTTACATTAAAGGATTTAAGCAACATGGGAAGTAAAGTGAAATTATTATTAAGAGGGAGAACTAAAAGATTCTTGGTATCATTGGGAGGTTTGGGCTCAACTCTATAAAATGATTTCTTTGCTAACTTAAGGGATTTATCAATGAAAGATCTAGGGTACTTTACCTCAGATTCAAAAAAAATACATCTTCTCAAACTCATCATCAATAAACTCTGGACTGCAAATACGCTATGCCCTAAGGAACATAGATTGAAATGATGACAGTTTAACTCTGTCATGTTGAAATGAGTAATAATGGATATATGAGCATACATTGGTAGGTTTTCTGTATATGCTAAACTTAAACTTGTTTCCTTGCCTATGGATCATGCAATGTAAAAATGGTAACATACCATTATTTTCATTTTCTACAGTAACTTTGATGGAAGGTACTAGATTGTTAAGTAAGGGGAGAAATATTTGTAAATTTTCATTTGTTGGCCAAACACAAAGAACTTCATCTACATACCTAAACCAAATTGCATTAGAAGTTAAGATATCCTTTAATAATTTTGTTTCAATAAATTCCATATAAAGATTTTTGAGCATGATAATCTCCATTGAATTGAAATACAGTCTTTTATACACAGTTTTATCAGTTTAATGAAATCAGACTTTGAAACACGTAAATGAATATCATCCAAGACATCAAATAAATATTATAAAAGGTCATCAACTGGAACTTTAGTGAAAAGTGAGAGAACATCAAAGCTAACTAGTTTAAAATCAAAATTGACATTGTAGATGGAACAATGTAGATTTAGTCAACAAGCTAAACAATATCAATATCAACAACTGACTCACTTCCCAAGCTCTCTCATCCACAACAGACTGCATATTTGCCCCTCTTTTCCTCTTGCATTCACCTCCCTAACAACTCCATCCATAAACAAATTAAACAACCATGGAGACATCACACACCCCTGCGGCAAACCAACATTCACTGAGAACCAATTACTTTCCTCTCTTCCTACACGTACACATGCCTTACATCCTCGATAAAAACTTTTCACTGCTTCTAGCAACTTGCCTCCCACACCATATATTCTTAATACCTTCCACAGAACATCTCTATCAACTCTATCATATGCCTTCTCCAGATCCATAAATGCTATATACAAATCAATTTGTTTTTCTAAGTATTTCTCGCATACATTCTTCAAAGCAAATACCTGATCCACACATCTTCTGAAACCACATTTCTGTTCCCCAATCTGATGCTCTGTACATGCCTTCACCCTCTCAATCAATACCCTCACATATGATTTCCCAAGAATACTCAACAGACTTATACCTCTGTAATTTGAGCACTCACTTTTATACCCTTTGCCTTTGTGCAATGGCACTATGCAAGCATTCTGCCAATCCTCATGCACCTCACCATGAGTCTTACATACATTAAATAAGCTTACCAACCAGTCAACAATACAGTCACCCACTTTTTTAATAAATTCCACTGCAATACCATCCAAAATCCGCTGCCTTGCCGGCTTCCATCTTCCGCAAAGCTTTTCCTACCTCTTCTCTGTTTACCAGATCATTCTCCCTAACCCTCTCACTTTGCACACCACCTCAACCAAAACACCCTATTTCTGCCACTCTATCATCAAATACATTAAGCAAACTTCAAAATACTCACTCCATCTTCTCATATCACCACTACTTGTTATCACCTCCCCATTCGCCCCCTTCACTGATGTTCCCATTTGTTCCCTTGTCTTACGCACTTTATTTACCTCCTTCCAGAACATCTTTTTATTCTCCCTAAAATTTAATGATACTCTCTCACTTCAAATCTCATTTGCCCTCTTTTTCACACATTGCACCTTTCTCTTGACCTCCTGCCTCTTTCTTTTATACGTCTCCCAGTCGTTTGCATTATTTCCTTGCAAAAATCGTCCAAATGCCTCTCTCTTCTCTTTCACTAATAATCTTACTTCTTCATCCCGCCACTCACTACCCTTTCTAATCTACCCACCTCCTACGCTTCTCATGCCACAAGCATCTTTTGCGCAAGCCATCACTGCCTCCCTAAATACATCCCATTCCTCCCCCACTCCCCTTACCTCCTTTGTTCTCACCTTTTTCCATTCTGTACTCAGTCTCTCCAGGTACTTCCTCACACAAGTCTCCTTCCCAAGCTCACTTACTTTCGCCACTCTCTTCACCCCAACATTCTCTCTTCTTTTCTGAAAACCTCTACAAATCTTCACCTTCGCCTCCACAAGATAATGATCAGACATCCCTCCAGTTGCACCTCTCAGCCCATTAACATCCAAAAGTCTCTCTTTCGCGCGCCTATCAATTAACACGTAATCCAGTAACGTTCTCTGGCCATCTCTCCTACTTACATAAGTATACTTTTGTATATCTCTCTTTTTAAACCAGGTATTCCCAATCGACAGTCCTTTTTCAGTGCACAAATCTACAAGCTCTTCACCATTTCCATTTACAACACTGAACATCCCATGTACACCAATTATTACCTCAATTGCTACATTACTTACCTTTGCATACAAATCACCCATCACTATAACCCGGTCTCTTGCATCATTCAGCTCCTCCCAAAACACTTGCCTCTAATGATTTTTCTTCTCATGCCCATGTGCATATGCACCAATAATCACCCATATCTCTCCATCCAATTTCAGTTTTACCCATATCAGTCTAGAGTCAACTTTCTTACACTCTATCACATACTCCCACCACTCC